>NC_142358.1:25200639-25504739 GCF_059441175.1 Urocampus carinirostris | reverse complement strand
GGTAGATTTCAATTGAATAGATAATAGAAAATTGCTATTAATATTTTTTTCTTGGAAGTTAATTTAGACCCACTTTTGCAAAAACAGAAACTTTTGGCAACTCATGAATCCTGGATAATACGGGCTTAACGTTGCTTGAAAAAAAAGAGAACAGATGCACATAATTCACCCCAAAATGTACTATTTTAAGTGGTGAGAACATATTTAACTTTAGCGGTTAGCTGTTAGCCTTGATATTCATATTGCCATTGCTTTAGGGTTTGCTATCTGCAACTAACACACCATTAGCAACTAGTTTTGCTTAAAAAGTGATTCATCGCTAGCTGTATCATCACTAGATGCTAGCATTAACAACCAGAAGTGACATGTCAAGTCAAGTCAAGTCATCTTGCATTACTCTTTTATAATATTGGAAAATTGAAATTACAAATACATATATTTTTTTCTTATTTTACTTATTATTTTCCTTATATCTTTGACTGTCGTCCGTCTGGACTGAGCACATATTTAGATTTAGCAGGTAGTTGTCAGCTTTAGTATTGATTAGCATGACTATCATCACATTAACAATTAGAATTACCGTAAATTCCGGACTATAAGCCGCTACTTTTTTCCCAAACGTTCAACCCTGCGGCTTATTCAGTGATGCTGCCAATTTATGTCATTTTTCTAACGGCCGCCAGCGGCGCTCGAGTACAAAAGGTAAGATTTAGACCAGTGGAATATATGCGCCGAGGAAGACTGCAACTTCTTGGCTTGTGCAAACAGTAAATTAAATTAGCGCAAACATACCCTCATCATGCAAAATGCAAAAAGAAGGGCACATGACGCAGCTTCCAAGCTAAAAACAATCGAGCAGTCCGATAAAGAAGGAGCGACCGTGTTGCCAGCATGTTTTGGAATAAGGGAGCGTGGGACGACGTCTATATGACAAAGTTTTTTTCCGAACACTGAGGAAGACGACTTTGACGGCTTTAGTTCTAAGGAGGAAGATAAGGACGGTTTACCGTGATTTTTACAAGTACGGTAAGTTTTTTTTTCCAGACCCGTTTACTGTGTTGCGAGCGTGTTGCTATCGTGTTTTGGAATAAGGGAGCGTGGGACGACGTCTATCTGACAAAGTTGCTTTTTGATGGCTTCAGTTCTAAGAAGGAAGATGAGGACAGTTTACTGTGATTTTTACAAGTACGGTATGTTTTTAAAAAGATACGTTTATTTTGTTGCGAGCGTGTTGCTCTCGTGTTGCTACCTGTCACAGGCACCGTTTGGGATGAAAGTTATTATTCCTAACCCTAACCCTAACCCTAACCATGTATAATATGTATTTGCAACTGTATATTTTTGTAATGTCTTTATTTCAGACACTTATTCTGATATGTTTCCCACGGGCGAATAAAAAAGAAGGGGCGAAAAAAATGCGGTCTGACGGGAAGTGGGGACGGGTAAAGGTGAGTGTTTGTGGACGCGGCAGACAATAGTGGCTATATATTCTTCCCACCCTTACCTTTGAAAATATACACTTTTTTCCTTGGATTACTTTCAACGGGACCCGGACTCTGCAGGTCTGCATCAAACCTTAAGTACCGGTATTATTTTCTGTTCATTTTGCCGACTGTGATTTTTTGACTGTGTAATTTTTTGAAGGACATTCAGTTTAAATCGCGGGACTCAGTCGGGTTTGGGTTAATTTTGTGTTTGTGTTACATTTTTTTAATGTGGGCGCATGCGGCTTATATACAGGTGCGGCTTGTGTAAGTACAAAATCTGTTTTCCTCTTAAAATGTGGTGGGTGCGGCTTATAATCAGGTGCACTCTATAGTCCGGAATTTACGGTAGAGGTTACCTTCATTTTCAACATTCTACCCCCGGATTGAAGTCATATTTTTTATCCGGCCCTCTGTCCTTTTTAATATGATATCCCTGTTTTAAAAGGTCAAACATAATTATTTCAAGCCATAATTAATGGTTAGGTGAAAGGTTTGGCAGGAGTGGGAAAATAACAAATATTACCAATATGTCATTCTCCAGCGACCTGAGCGCAAATTCAGTCCCTTATTTTGTTCAAACCATATTTTAAAGTAATTTATGTGAAATTATGTAAGCGTCCGTTCTGTGCGATTTCCCATCCAATTTCCTATAATTTGCTGTATTTTTCGTTTTAAGGACTACAACTAGCGTCCAATTTTGGATTTCAAAGATATTTTTGGAGTGCTTAAATGACTGTTTAAAAAAATGTAAATGTACATCAGGATGGAGGAAGCAAAAGGAAGAAATCTCATGAAGTTTCAAGCATATAAAGTATCAAGAGTGAGTATAATGGATGAATGTAAGGGGTTGTGCCAGCAGTAAGAGTTATGCTGGGCAATCAGTCTAGGAAACCCCTGGATTACCAGGACCAACGAGAGTGGCGAGGAAAAAAACGAGAGGAAAACATGTCCACAGTGGCAGATCCCGTTGGGTTTCAACAGTATTAAGGCAAACAACCAAAGGAAGGTTCCACATTTGCTTTCAATCAGGTGGTTGTTGCAGGGGAAACACTGTTTCCATTGTTGAGCCAATCGTGTTTAAATTAAATTGATGAAGAAAACACAAATTTTGCCCGGTAGGATTATGTTTTCAAGTCGTAAAACCTGTGCCTTTAAAAGGATCAATAAGAAGAGGGAGCAATGTTGGCAAGCTTAAAAGGCATGGTAGAGCAATTGAATAAATTCACATGCTGTCAAACCCAAATGCAGCAAAACTTCTTAAAGTACAGCCAAAAAAAGAGCCATTATTTACCTCTTTTCCTAAACAGCAACTTAGGTTATAAGCAACCAGCTCGCTAGCCTTTGGGTTGGGCGCCCGCTCCGAGACTGGGAGGTCATTGGTTCTAGTCTCAGCTGATTTATACCTAAGACTTACAACATTGGTACCCATTGCCTCCCTTTTCGGCACTCGTCATTCAGGTTTGGAATTAGGGGGTTTGGCCACTTAATTATTCCCAACGACAGGTGTTGCGACACATTGGTCGGGTATAACTATCGCCGCATCATTTACTGTGCACAGTTGTACGACTGTGTATGGGAGCCGACCCCTTGTAAAATGCGATAAAGCAAGGAAAAAGAAGATCTTTGGTTGTTAGCACTTTTGAGCAAAACCTTTTTGGTCATCTTATTTTGGTCTTTTGATTACTTGAACTACTGTATGGCAATAATTAATAACAGCTTAACATTATTCACTATAACCGGCAAAAAATGACCGGACCAGATCATTTGGTTATTTTTCAATCCTATTGTCGTGATTGCCTGAGTGAAGTCACCTGGGGCAATCGTTTGGCGCGCTGGAGCGCACTTCCTGATTGGATGACCTTCTCCATTTAAGCGGTCTGCGTCCAGAGATGGATGTCCCGGTATACTCTTTGTATCCCCGAGTGTTTCTCCAGACTACAAGGTACCCACGACTCATCTTGCCTGATTCATGCCTGCCTTCCGTATTTGACCTGTTTCTGTTCCACGTTTTGCGACCTACTCTCCCGCCCCGGCCATCGACTTACCTGCTCAGCTGTACCGTCCATCCACCCATCACGGAGCTGCCTTTCCGCCCGAAGAGGCTGACGACCGACAAGCGCCAACGTCCCAAGCCAGCTCCAACAACTCTTTCAAATAAAGCACTTTTGAAACTAACGCTATTGGATCCGAGAGTCCGTTCTAGTTCATTACACTTATTTTCATTAACGTATTTTAATAACCATAGGACACACCATGTTAAAAGGCGCAGTCTTCTGTCGCGGGTCCCATTTTTATATTTAACACTACACCGGGTGCACAGCACGATAGGGTGCAGGACCCCTCTACTGCAGCCGCGTTAGAAAAACAAAGACAAGCATGCAAGTGTACGTATTTGAAAATAAAACTGAAGCAAACCTGAGTTTTGTGGAGTTTTTTTAAGTATTGATTACAAAGTAAAACACATGAATAAAACAACATTTTTAAAAAAGAGCTGGTGCAAACCAAACTTTAGTACATTTTTTTTTACTGGTAATCTATATCAAACATAACTGTCAAAATCTTCATCCTCTGTTTCTAACCAGGACCATTTTGCTAAATCTCCATTAAAAGGTTCACTTTTGTCATTTTCAGTCACATTCATAGTCACCTTTTGTGCCCTCCTCGGAAATGATGACACCTTTTGTGAAAGCTCAAACAACAGTCCCGGCAGGCATGTTAGCCCAAGCATCGACAATGCATTATTTTCATTATAATACGATGGATGTTTTTGCACCCCCGTAGTCCTGGTCCTCATGGAGAAATTACACCGTTTTATGAAACAAAAGCACCAAGACAATAACGATAACTTTCACATGTGTAGATGCAGTACGGTGTTAGCATCCATGAGTACTTCTGCAAATTGCGTGTCTTCTTCTGCAAAAGCGTGACAGAATTATGGTCACAGGAGATCACATCCAAGTCTCATTTTGTTGGAAAGCTGAACTATCTTACAAAAACTATTATATATATATATATATATATATATATATATATATATATATATATATATATATATATATATATATATATATATATATATATATATATATATATATATATATATATATGTATATATATATATATATATATATATATATATATATATATATATATATATATATATATATATATATATATATATATATATATATATATATATATATATTTATATATATATATATATATATAAGCCTGGAAAATACATGAAATGTCATAAATTTAGCATTCATAAAAATAAATTATGTATGACCCTATCAAAATAAATCTGAAATGTGCTGTTGGCCACCTAAAGACATCTGGGCACAATTATGCTTGATCAGAGAGGTGGTTTACCGCAACTCTTTCTACAGGGCTGGAAAGGTAAGCGTTATGAAAATTCCTTCCTGAAGAAGGGACGCTTGTAGCTCAGTGATTTGGTTGATGAAGAGATGTGTTTCCAAACTCTTTTTCCATGCAAAACCCACAAATGGACCTAACAAAGTAAGGAGAAAAAATTGTTCACAAGGAAACACACATACAGAGAGCTGTATGAGATCACTCATTACTAAGAGATTAACTACAGGATGGTTCCGATTACTGGGAGCCAAAAAAAGCAACACTTATATCTGGAGGAGCTTCACTTCAGAGGATGTCTCACGCTTAACAGCTACCAGACTTTAATTAATCAGAAGCTCAGGCACATGCTCAACACAGCAAAAGAAGCAACCGTGTTTTTTGGGTCTAGTTGAAGGAAAGTAGCTGAAAGCTCCACTTGTCGATGCAAATGCTGCAGCACAGTATTGGCCAAGATGGATCCAATTAAAAATAATACATCACCTTAGGAATTTGTAGATCAGTTATGTCACATTCAGGATATCCCACAGTTCAAGATAAATAATGATGAGTTGATAGAAAAACTGTTAGTTTATTGAAAATTCTCACTGAATATGTTGCCACTATTCCAGTTTTCCAGTTATATTGGTTTTATTATTTAATTATTACATCATTACTTTGATAATCACGTTTTTCTTTTAGTTGTTATAAATACACATGATGTTTATCCACACATTTCATCCATTCCTGTCTTTCACTAAAACCGCTTCAATCTTGCAGTAGTACCCTTCAGTTGGTATCATCTTGATGATTTGCTTTCAATTGCATTCTGCATCGCTTGTATTCTATATTCGACTGACACCCATCCCAACATAAACATAAATAACAAATGTTATAATGTTTCTTGCGTATTGATTGACATTTTAGCTGATTATCCAGGTGGTAATTATTTACACAAAACACGGGAGTCAAAAACCTTTTTGACCTTTTGATTGCAAGCCAAGTAAATATGAATGGACATCAATGGCAGTGAATGAGTTCAAAATCAAAAGAAGAAAATTAAACATTTCATTTCTAGAATTATCAGCTATTTTATTACATTTTTACCTTTTAACGTATCCTCACAGAAAGCTTGATTTTTAATTAAAAAATGATATCAATCAAAGCATTGAAATTTCTTATGCTTGGTAAATTTGACTTAGAAAAGAGACAAAAGTGGCTCTATATCCCTCACTTTTACTGTGTGTTTCCCTCTGGACATTCCAACAATAATAGCAACATTGATTGTCTTATTTATTTATTGTTTTTTTGGTGATAGGAATGAGCGGAGAGGTGTTGTGAAAGGATAGTGGGATGTTTGGACGTGTTCTAAGGGATGGGCAGGGCATATAGATAGCTTTATTGTGTTGAACATTTATTGATCTGAACTTATGAGTATACCGTTGATGTCATTTGCAGTGCTACAGATCTGCACTGCATCCTAAACACGTCATTGATATGCTCAAGAGACACCTTTTCTTCATTACGGATATTGCAAACAGGACTTAAACCCTTGGGAGTGAGTCAATCTGAAACCATAAGATACACAGTGACAAATTCATTAGCTCCAAATTTCCGACTGTAATTCATTTTGTTACCTGAGAGTGCTTCATTATTAGGCCAGCAATTGTGGTGCCTAGCCAAGATTATGTTTGGCAGCTTTAAATTAATTTATAAAGCTTATTTTTCACAGTATGGAAAAAGTGTATCTGAATCGTGGATATGTATTTCCTTTTTTTAATTCATTTATTTATTTATTTGATATTTTTTATTTGTTGCAATGGCACTCTTTAAGTAGATGCTAATTGCCAATAGCATTTGAACAAGTCAAGTCACATTTATTTGTATAGCCCTTAATCAGAAAGAGTAGCAAAGGGCTTCATAGACCACCATTACAACATTGCTTGATTTGATATCCAAACAATGGGCAAGCAAACACAAAAACAAAAAGATAAGATACCTTTCAGGGGTTACACATGAGATACTCCCCTTCCAGCATGACTAGGCTGCAATGGAGCATCCAGGGTTGTCCTTTTCCCTCAAGAACAGGAAAACAACATATGAGGTCAACATACATGAATGACCGAATGAAAGAATTAATCTTCATTTTGAACTTGATAAAAACAAAACAGCAAGTCAAAAAACGAAAATACAAAACAAAGACATTGTTAACGTACATTTACGAAAAGGAATACAAAGAAACAGAAAAATGCCTGGGAGCTTGAGTCGGATGCCTCCAGCATCAAGCTCCAACTTGTGGTGGGGTTTATTACGTTTTCTTCATCCAAGTCAAGTCAAGTCATTTTTTTTTGTATAGCCCTAAATCACGAAGAGTCTCAAAGGGCTTCACAGATTATTACGCTATATTACACAGACTATTTTTCAGCCGACGAGAAGAGTAGGTTATTCATATGCTATGGAGTAGAAGTGAGTTTTAAGCTTGGATTTAAACATTTCCACTGAGGTTGCAGATCGGATCTCAGGGGGAAGAGCATTCCACAGCACCGGTGCCCGGATGGTGAACGCTCTCGAACCAGCAGAACACTTCTTTGCTCTTGGGATCACCAGAAGACCGGCACTCTCAGATCGTAGGCTTCGGACCGGGACATAGGGGCAAATCAGATCTGAAAGATAAGAGGGAGCAAGTCCATGTATGATTTTGTATGATACTAAGAGAACCTTGAAATCACATCTAAGGCTAACTGGGAGCCAATGCAGGTTAGCCAAAATCGGTGTTATGTGATCGTACTTTTTTTGTCCTAGTTAAAAGCCTCGCTGCGGCATTTTGTACCAACTGAAGGGACTTGATTCTAGACTTCGGGAGACCAGAGAGTAGTGCATTACAGTAATCGAGACGGGAGGTAACAAACGCATGAATTCCCTCTTCCTTTCATGCATTCTGTTATGCATTGAAGTGATATTTACATGTGCACACAAAGAATGTGACTGCCTGAAATGATCCAATGAATGAATGAATGAATAAATGAATGAATGAATGAATACTTGTGTGCCATTTGGAAATTTGCTACTGGTTTGCTGCAAGAAAATGTGCAATCAGGGTGGGACAGAACTTGTAATTGTTCTTCAATGATTTGAACACCAATCATGTTACTGTAATTATCACATTTTAAAGATACAATGAAGTCCAAATTGAAATTAATAAAGGGCTTAAGAGTGTGTAAAGGTTCTAATTTTTAATCTAGGGAATATTTCAACGTGTTAAACACCCACATGCACACCCAAACAATTGCTCTTATTTGAAAAAAAAAATAGTCAAAGGACAGTACTGAAATGTCAGCACATAAAATGTAGCGTGAGTGATGATAGGCGGTCTCCGTCTTTGGCTCACATTGTACTACTGGCCCAAGGTGAAGCCTAAATTCAATTAAAGTCAATGATATTACTCTCCAACCAAATTATTCTCTGACACAACTCTTGGAGTCATCTTGCCTGGCCTAAGTACGTGGCAAGTTCTGAAAAGCTATGCCGTCATAGTTTGGGTAAAGCCAGGTAGACTAGGAACAATGACTATTTAATGTTTGGGTGAAGTTGAGTGAATGCATTTGGACCTGTGTATTGTGTGGGTTCGTGACAAATAATTCCCTCTACTACAGGGATTAGCAAATTTCTTGAAGTGCAGGGCACATTAGATTAAAATATTTGGCGGAGGGGCTTGGCCAGGAAATAAAGAATGATTTATTGATTCCATTTTTTATTTTACCTGCCAATGCAGAGTCTCGAATCTAATAGCTTGGCAATACATGCGGAACAAAAATAGTGGAGGCCTAACCAATTCATCTCAGGCACTTTTGAATACATGTACATTTTATATTTGTTTATTGATCAATTAATTTCATAAAATTTGTTTTGAAACGCTCTGAATGAAACAAAAACTATACATGTACATTCATGGCCCTTTTGAAGCACTAACATTGTTAATGTGAATTAAAATACACAATTGCAAAAGTGTTTTTTATGAAATTTTATTAATATCCTGCTAGAAAATTAAAAACACGATTAAAAAAACACAAAGGGAGAAGCATGCCACAAAAACAAGAATGAATGTTTATTAGTGTTATATTTTACCATCATTGTCTGATGTATGGATATACAGGATGTCCCAAAAACGTATACACACTTTGATTTTAAAAAGCTAAATGACTTTTTATTATTATTTTTAGATTTGTTTATTTTTTTAGTCAAAAAAAAAAATGTTCGAGAAAAATCCTGGAAATGTGAAGCCCAGTACCTGCCATTCCTACTCGAAAATCAAATTTGAAAAAAAAAAAAAAAAAAAAAAAACTTGTATAAAGTCTATATACATTTTTCGGGGACACCCTTCGTATTATCATTATAGTTTACCATTTTTGTTGGACAGGCCCGATTTAAAATGATGCCAGGGCCGTATGTTGCCCGTGGGCCGTAGTTTGCTTACCACTGCTCTATAAGATCAGCCATTGTGGGTTTTCCATTAAATTCATCATTCTGACATGTAATGGAGAGGATGAAAGGGGAGAAAAAGAACATACTTGCTAGAAAAAGAAAATGGTTAATCTGCTCACGACTGGGCATGCAAAAGAGATATTTTAGTTAAAAAAAGGTTCAAAATAAGGAAAAATAAAAATCTTAAAAAAGCAAATCTATTTATTGGGGGGAAAGGGAACTCATCCTCAAAGTAGTTTTAGGGCCCCGGAGTCATAGGTATTGCATTTTCACAGGTCCTGACCTTTGTGACCTCTAAAAAGGTCAGGTAGTCGTTACACAGGGACTTTTGTATTAGGGAGAAATCATATACCCCAACACTGCTACTCCAACTAGAAACATAGACAGTAGGTCAGGTGCAATTGGATGGAGAAAAAAAGGTGGATGGGGGTCCACTTACTAATAGGTCAAAGGCCAGATTCTGTCAAAACAGGTGTGTGGGATATGAGAGATAGAAATCCATTGTTTTAGTCTATGGAGGTACTTAGTGAGTTCTGCTATTTGGGTAAAGTGGTGCAATTACAATTTAAATAATTAAATAAAAATGCTTTCATCAGAACTGTTTTAGATCCTCACAAATTATTTTTAACATGGAGGTACAAGAATGTTAAATGTTATTTAGTAATTGTGCAGCCTTGTACCCAACGACTATAAAACCTAAGAAGTGACAGCATTTCTTTCAATTTGTGTAGCCTGTCTTATAGAATAGAATAAAATATACGGTACCTTTATTATCATTGTTACAAAATGGGTTGAACATATTGTGACAACGAAATTGGACATGGCACTCGAGTTACACATTTTGACTGTAAAGATAAAAGATTGAAAAAAGATAAAAATAATTTGGATGTATATGAACCCAAAATATTTACACAAGAAAGTGTGGGCATGGAAAAGCAGAAAATATTTACATTGGGTGTTTACTTACAGGGGATCGTAGTAGTGCAATATGCAGTAGTGCAAATAGGCAACATTGTGCAAAGAGAGCATAGGCATAAATACAATTTCAAATATGTGTGAGGTTGTTTGTTTGCATTGGTATTCCAAAAATTATAACGTTCATCCAAAAAGTTACAGACTGTACAGTGGCGTTCCTTCAGGGGAGGCAGGGGAGGCTGTGGCTCACATGTCATCATGGATGATATAATATTCAAAATATGTTAAATGCATATATTCGTTCATCTTCAGAATATTTGTTTTCTCTTTTTCAAAATCGTTAAATTTGCACATTATTTCATGTTAAAGTTAGCATCGCATACAGTTAGTATCTTACATATATGATAACCTATTTATTGGTGCTTTTATTAAAAAGTAGCAGTGTGCAGACTAACCGTAAAATTCAGACTATAGAGCGCACCTTATTGTAAGCCGCACCTAGTACATTTTTAAAGGAAAAGCCATGTTGTACATACATAAGCCGCACCTGACTATTAGCCGCATGTGCTCATATTGAAACATGAGATATTTACAAAAAAAGGTACACAGAAAGACTTTGAAT
Source organism: Urocampus carinirostris (assembly GCF_059441175.1). Taxonomy (NCBI): domain Eukaryota; kingdom Metazoa; phylum Chordata; class Actinopteri; order Syngnathiformes; family Syngnathidae; genus Urocampus; species Urocampus carinirostris. The sequence continues at coordinate 25,493,882 of NC_142358.1, read as the reverse complement.
AACATACGGTACCTTAACCCCTTAACTTACTTTTGATAAACAAACATGTTTCGGTAACGATGTCACCAGTTACTGAACTACCTCATGCCACATACCATTGGAAAGCTAAAACTTTTGGAATTGAGGATATGATGACCATTTAAAAATACACTCATTAGAGAAACATAATGATCAGTCTGAAACAAGGTACCCAAATACTCTAAAGCCAGCATAACTCACCATTGCTTGCCCTGGGCATCTTTAACTTCTTTAAATGTCCACTAAAATGGCTTTGTTACATCAAGGACAATCCATAGAATCCAAACATGCAAAATATTTATCAAATAATGATTACACTGTAGCAGATACATTGATTTTTAAACCTGACTGTGTTTCACCAAGCATGAAATTCATCGCATGCCCCTAATACCGTATACGTCTCTTCGGGTGTGTGTCATTGGGAACTTTTAAACTGGATTCAAAGCAGCCAAATTTCACAATCATGAATACATTAATTATTGCAAAAGGTCAATCCCAAAACAGAATGTTCTGCAGAAAAGTCCATGGCATTCTGATCATAAGCAGCCACACAAAAAAATATTAAATTGATATGAAACTGTGAGGGCAGCACGGCGACGCAGTGGTTAGCGCTTGTGCGGCACAGTTCATGTCATGGGAACCTGTCGTGGGTTCAAATCCAGCTCCATACTTCCTGTGCGGAGTTTGTATGTTCTCCCCGTGCTTGCGTGGGTTTCCTCCGGGCACTCCGGTTTCCTCCCACATTCCAAAAACATGCATTTCAGGTGAATTGGCCGGTCCAGATTGTCCCTAGGTGTGAATGAGCGAATGAGTTGTCTGTCCCCGTGTGCCCTGCGATTGGCTGGCAACCAGTTCAGGGTGTCCCCTGCCCACTGCTTCTGGGTTGAGAAGAAACAGTTGAAGTAGCATTTTGTTAATATGTTTGGTGATGACACGGTGGATGGATTATGAAATCTGGACAAGTACCCGGGGATGGATGGATGAACCTAACCGAGCAGCGTATAAAATGATTCAATTACCAAAACCAAACAACAAAGTAACAAGCAAACAAGAAAAACAAATGGGAGGGGCATAGAAAACAACTGTAGCAACACTGATCTGAAAAAACAAACTAAATAGAGCACCCGCAAGACAACCAAACTAACTCAGACGACACACCGAGGCTGAGGGAACCTATATACGCTGGCAATAGGGTGGTAAGGAGAACATGAGTGGAATGAAAGAATTACAAAAGTAAAATTAATTAAAAACACAACAATTTCATGTCCATAGTTACCCTGTGTAATTTGTTACTGCACTACAAGACCAAGGCACGTTGAGGCACCAACAAAAAGCATTGGACAAGCAGAGCGAGAATTTCGATTATCAAAGTAGTAATCCAGGTCTTGAATGGATGTGGTCTGTTACTGTTCCTCTGAAGTGTGCTGTAAGATTTACATGAGCTTTCTATTTCTTCCAGATCGTGCATGCAGACTTTTATGACGCCAAATAAATTAAACAAGACATTAAATGGAGAGGTATATCGGTTATATGTCGAAATAAAGCCATTTGCCGAACAAGGTTACTCCATGGCTCTACATCAGTCGTACATTTAAAAGACAATTAAAAAAATACAATAAATTAAACTTGCAAAGTTTACTCAAGTTTATACCCAAAACGTCCTGAGCCAAATTCCCGGTAATAACATCCACAAAGTGTTTCCATGGAAAAGCAAAACACTGCTGCTAACAAATTGCATGAACCTTACTGTTTTTGAAGAGTCTTGAATCCTTCAGACGGGTGGAAATGTAACTGAGGAAAAACTCTCCCTTCAGAAAATACATAACAAAGCTAACACAAGCAGAACTAATTGCAATTCCCTAATAGTAATTCCCTAACAATTTTGATATTTTTTTTGTCACATATGTGGAAAATCTCGCCCAAACTCATGGGGTGTTCTCTTTTTCCTAGAGTTTGATAAAGAACGAAAGGGGATGATTCTTATTGTGATTCTTATTGTCATGTAACCTTTGTTTGAAAGAAATTAAGTCTTGGATTCATGTTTGTAAAATCTCTGAGATGTGTTGAGCATGGTCATCTAAGCAGCTGTCAGCAGGCCTTGGTCATTTTTTTTCGGACTTTTGTTTCAAATACGATTTTAGTGTTTGTATATATAGCTTTACAATAATTAGTATTGGTATCAATCCGATTATTTCTTTCAATAAACATACTGACTTAATGAGTATGTAGCATTCAACTCTGACAGATGCAATTGACAATGCAACCAATCCATTTGAATTGTTGTAGAATGAGCAGAACACACTCAATGCCTCAAAATTACTGAAACCGATCAGTATTACCAGTATTACTTTGCAGTAATCCCTCGCTGTATCGCCGTCAACTTTCTGCAGTTTTTCATCATGCATTCTGTTCTTTAGCAGACAACACATAGCAAACACTATCACGGGGGCGGGTCGTCAATGCTGTGGTTGTGTGTGTGTGTGTTGAGTGGGTATGACTGACTGTGTGCGCGACTGCGATAGGCTGGTGTATTCTGTCAGTGAAACAGCGGGGCTAGTGCACAGGTGAATGTGTCCACCCTCCGCCCTAAAAAACACACAAACTGCGGTGCACAAACACGCCGTGTGTTGTTATCGGATCCAGGAAGAAAGCGAGGTGAAGTCCGGCAGATCAGGCAAAAGCGGTGCTGTCGGAAACCACTATATTCGTGACATTTGCATTTGAATCATCACGGAGACTTGGCTCGTTATAAGGATCCCAACAAAAGCGTGCAGCTAGCTGGCCACTCTCTACACGGCCTTCTTACACTGAAATAAGAAACCCTCCAATTTAATTGTACTAATGTATATAAACATTAATTCCTTGAATTGCAATTCTATTTCTGTAATTGGATTTACAGATCTTTAGTTGTTGTCTCGTTTCAGTTGTACATATTATATGTTACTGAGATCTGATGAATAAATAAATGTTTTTACTTCACAGGTTTTGACTATTGCGGGACTTTTTCAAACGCAATTCCAGCAAAAAACAAGGGATATATATACAAGTGTATGTGATAATCTGGCCTAATTGATTCTGAAACAGAATAGTCCAGGTCTAATGTTAATGACTTTTTAATACATTCACAGCAATGTTATTTTTTTTCCTTGCATAGTGCATCTGAATGATCATGGGACGTTGTACAATGACAGTTAGACAACATAAAAAGCATGAGGGAAAGACAGGGGAGTGCTTGGAAGAAAAATCATTTGTGAACACCTATCGATTTACACTCAGTACTCCTGTGCAACAAAGGGACTCGTGAATTATTCATACAGAACCTTTGACAGACCCATAAATACCACCGCTTCACTCATCAGCAAGTCGCATAATCTCTTGGCTCTGTCCCCTAGCACAGTGTTTTTCAACCAGTGTGCCGGGGCACACTAGTGTGCCGTGAGAACTTGTCTAGTGTGCCACAGGAAATTGCGCAATTTTATTATTTTATTAGTATTTTATTAGTATTTAAATAAAACATAGCCTTCTGCCATTGATCGCCCTGCTGTAACATTCATCCGTACCGGTGGGTGGCAGCATTTACTTTCTCTCTTTTTTCAAAGTAATTCTCGGAACATGAGACAAATATCTATTAAACAACAGAAATTAATTAAATAAATGTAATAAAGTAAAAATCATAACTGAAAAATCTCGCTAATCCCCCCCAAAAGATTATTAAATCATGTTTTGTATTACTAGAAAATCATTTTTACTCATTTTTAGTTTGTTTTCTAAAAAGTCAAGTCAAGGCATGTTTATTTGTGACGCCCTTAATCACAAATAGTCGCAAAGGGCTGCACAGACCACAGATTATTGCAAAGCACAGACTATTATTACACCATCTTCTGATCTAAAACCTACATGAGGGCAAGGAAAAACTCAAAAACCTAAACATGAGGAAAACAGCATAAAATATAGCTAAATTTGAAAACAAATGAAACATATAACACAATCACAAATCAAAGCAAACTTATTAACCAGAATAAATAAATTGGTTTACCTCTTGACCCATGGTGACCACAAATGATGATAAAAATGTTCATGTTAACTGTGCAGTACTTTATTTACACAGCCCATTACAACAGTCCTCTCAGTGTACCAAAGTGCTTGTACCTATACTTTATACTGTCATTTTGGCAACATGATAATCTAAGTAAAAAATCTTGTACTGGCAATTTATCATTGAATATTTTCTACGAACAGTGTGCCTCAAATTTTTTTCATGAAAATAAGTGTGCCTTGTGTCAAAAAAGGTTGAAAAATACTGCCCTAGCAAGCGTTTTGGCAATGCTGCTGGATTGTTGGGAATGTTTTCGTGTGCTTATGCTCGCCGTCTTTCTTTCGTTTGAAGGACTGTCCGCACCCCCAGCAGCAAGGCCTTCAACTGTGTTCCTACTTGACTGTATATGAAAATTTACTTCCCACACCCAGTCATAAAACAGCCACTCGCCTTTCTTTCTTTCCACCTCCGCTTTTACGATCTAGAGCGGATAGGCTGCCTGAGTTATGTTTATTTTTTGGGGTGGACAGACATAAAATAAAAATGTTATACAGCCATGTCAGATAGAGCAAAAGAGGGTTTTTGTGTTGGTGCTTTTGAAGGGTTCCGCCGGGAAAAGTTGTGAGTGTATTTGATTAATGTATGTGTGCTTTTGAAACAAGTCATTCCGTCCAATTAGATATGTGAATGAAGTCAGTCAAACCAAGATAATGTATCAAAATTGAGGGCCTGAATCAATTTCATCGAAGCATGGAGAGAAGGAGTAACTGAAACTGCAGTCTTGCAGTTCCTGTGTGTGTGTGTGAGTGTGTGTGTGTGTGTGTGTGTGTGTGTTGTATCTGAATGAAACGTAAACTTATAGGTGGGGTGCGTTGTATGAGCTGTCCTTAAAAAGTTAAAAGTTATTTATTTTTCCTATTAAGTGTCTGTTAACAATGCCCAAATGATACCCAAATGTCATGGTCAGTACCCAAAAATAGAGAGAAAATTAATCGAGTGATTCAAAGCCCAAAGATAAAATTGATATGGAGTGTCTCATCAACGTGTTCATTTGCAATCTCTTCGAATTGCACAAGCCAAGAAATATAATAGCTTCACTGCTTCCATAGGGTACACTGTAAACATGTTCTTCCATTTATTTTATAATGTGGCAATTGTAAAGCGTTTTTAGGGGGTTGGAATTCATGCGAGTATAAACAGTAATAACTAGATACCGTAAAATCCGGACTTTAAGCCGCTACTTTTTTCCCTAACTTTCAACCCTGCCGCTTATTCAGTGATGCGGCCAATTTATGTAACTTTTCTAATGGCCGCTAGCGGCGCTTGAGTGTTGCTACTATTAACTGCCCTGTCAAAGCTATATTATTATTATTAAAGCTTTGAAAACTCTCTCGGTGTACCGTCTTTCTTTGTAAATATGTGTAACCCATGTATAATATGTATTTGCAACTGTATATTTTTGTAATGTATTTATTTCTATTTATTTTAGACACTTGTTCTGATATGTTTTGCACGTGTGAATGAAAAATGAGGGGCGAAACAAACGCGGGGTGCTGAGTTTAAGTGGGGACCGCTAAATGTGAGGGAGAGACAAGGAAAGAAGAGGGGGAAAAAGTTGGTTGAAGATTAAGGAGTTGCGTGAGATTACTTTCAACGGGACCCGGACTCTGCAGGTCTGCATCAAACCTTATGTACCGGTATCATTTTCCGTTCATCTTGCCGGCTGTGACTTTTGAACTGTGGACTTTAATGAAGGACATTTAGTTTGAATCGCGGGACTTGAAGTCGGGTTTGGGTTAATTTTTTGATTGTGTTATTACATTTTTAAAAGTGGGCGCATGCGGCTTAAATACAGGTGCGGCTTGTGTATGTACAAAATCGGTTTGCCTCTTAAAATGTGGTGGGTGCGGCTTATAAATCAGGTGCGCTCTATAGTCCGGAATTGACGGTAATTACTTTCGGAATGATACGCTACTTTTTCGTCTCAGTGATCTGGATGGTAACTGAAATAGATTTTAAATTAAGTAACTAGTAACTTTAACTAATGACTGTTTTTCAATGACACGCACAACACTGTTTATGAAAGAGTATAAACTCGTTTATAGAGTATGTGCCTAATGTTAAACTAGGACTGGCGATTTTGTTGCATAGATTGTAAGTAATTATTAACTGAAGTTTGAGCCTCTGGTGTTGACTGTGAACATCTAAAGAGAGGCATAAAGGAAGGTCAGGAGAGTATGGTGCTGGGCAAAAAGAGAGCTGAGGTACGACGGATTGATGATAGCAGTGTTGGCCTTGAGTGTGGGGCAGTCGTGCTTATCTATCCACACCAAAGGAGAGGAAGGACAAGGCATCATTCACGAGACCTTCATACCCTACAACCAAGCAGCCAATTACCAACAAAAATGACCCCACTTTTCATCTTCCTTACATTTCTGCTCTCCTCACCATCTAGAAAACAAATTATCAAAACATACATCTCTTGTTTACATCTCCCTCTGGTGATCAGACTTGTTTTATGTTCTCACATTATTGGCCCATTTATGCTGACATTATTTGTATCTTATTTTTTACTTTTAAGTCTTTATTACGCGTTGATCCTGGAGTGCCATGTCCATTGTTGTTGTCAACAATGTTCACTACGTTGTTATCAATTACAGTCAAGACAATTCTAATTCATATCATTTTTTTTGTATCCTTACTGTGTGATGTCAACCATCCGTGTTACATGTTTATTATCATTCTTAGTGTTTTATTGTATTCTAAAATGTTGGTGCCCAATGCTCGTCCACTAATCCAATGACAGAAAAGACTACATCATTCAAAACACAGTGGTTAAGTGTCGGGTGTTTTTCCAATCTTTTTGTCTTCATTTATCAGGTAAAATATATATCCAGCCAAAAGACCATGTAAAAATACTTAGATATACTGTAGATCTTTGACATTGTTTCCTGCAAAACATAAACGAATAAATAAATAAATAAACAAAATGTTTCAAGATGTTTTTTATTACCTTTTTTTCACATTTTTAATTGTACAAAGAAAATAATACTTAAAAAGAGGAACTATTCCAATACGGCAGATTTTCGTAAATAGATAGATAGATAGATACTTTATTCATCCCCGAAGGGAAATTCATATTTCCAGCAGCATCCCTGAGCTGAGAACAATACAATAATAAAGCAAAAAGAATACAATATACAAATACCTAATGTGACGAGCAAATGCCCACTGTAGCGTGTTATATAGAATATCTAAATAGTGCTACAAAAAATACATATTGCAATAAAATACGGTAATATGCAATGTAGGTGGTGTGGTTTAATGTGGGCTTTTACTCTGCCGGGTAGAGTTAAAGAGCCTCATGGCATGAGGAAGAAAAGATCTCTTCAGTCTGTCCGTAGTACAAGACAGTGACAGCAGTCTATCACTGAAACTGCTCTTCTGTCTGGAGATAATGCTGTGTAGTGGATGCGATGGATTGTCCATGATTGACCGCAGCTTTTCCAGTGCCCGTCTCTCAGCTACTGTTGTTAGGCTGTCCAGCTCTTTGCCCACAAAAGAGCTCGCTTTCCTAGCCAGTTTATTTAGACGAGAGGCCCGGATGCCTTTATTTTTATTTCACCATTACTTTCCCCCATTATTATTTTAAGGAGTATTTTTCTGGATGGACAAGATCATCTTGTGAATGTGTTTATTTATTTGTAATCTTTTTTTATTTTCCAGTAAAACAAGACTTTAACATTAAAATGAAAATAAATATCTGTCTGAGGGACGTGACTATGTAACTGACAAAGACTGAATTAATCAGTCCCTTAAGATAAGCAATGGTGGTGAATGTTTGAATCCCCCAGTGATTTATAAAAAATATATATATAACCACCACATTTGAACAAGAACCAATATTATATTTTTATGAAAATACATGAAAAAAATAATTGATAAACCCAATTGTAGCGCCGGTATATTCAGCTGGACACATGTGATATCTACAGGTATGTTGGGCGTGAACCAACCAGTGACAGTGAGTAACTTTGATCAAACTGACTTTTGACCGACCATCTTTGATTTGTATTTACAAATACTCATTTTAAAGGCATAAGGTATGATGGTGTAGGTATTGTGTGCATCTCTTATAACCGTAGCTGGCATATGTTGTTGTTGACATGGAGAAAACTTCATATCAACACAGGATAAATCCATATCTCATAGAAAACTCACTTGTTTTAAACAAACAGAGAGTCCATAAAACCAGACTGAAGCGCATTGCATGTAATTTTCCTGGCATTATCTTGGAGCAAAAAAAAAAAAATTACAGCAGTGTGTCAGATTAAAATCTACCACAAGATAACATACCATCCGACGTGATTGACGGACGTTATCCAATTTAATAACTCATGCGTGTCACCAACAAACATGAATGTAAACAATTGCAGACACACTATGCACACGTTATATCACCAAGACTGAATATCTGTGTGGTCCTTTGCCCTATAGATAAGTTGTGAAAACAACCGAGTGTAATAACATGCAGGCACAGAATAATAAATACTGAGTGCATATGTGGCAGCTCTTTTACTGACCCCACGCAACAGTATGTGATAAGATGTAATGAATTTGGGACATAAAACACTGCGGTGACTTCATACTTACCCTGCGATGGAATTCCAGATAGACAAGACATGGAAATGTTATGTTTTTTCCCTCTGATAGTGTTTCTTCATGCCGAAATTGAATGGCTGTCATTTCATACTGAAACACACACTCAAATATCCATTGTTTTTTGAGAATGTGAACATAACGGGCATTTATTTACAGAAGACATTGTGTGCTTCACAACAAGTGCTCTCTGTTTTAAGTGTAACCTGTCAGTTCTCTCCAAATTAGTTTGCTTGGATTTCCATTCGACCATCAGAATATCCTTTATTTTCCAGACTTTGAGGTGCACACAAAAACCCCATATTGGCCAAACGTTTGAACATGCGCTTTATATGCTTACAGTCATACAGGTAAAATATATAAATAAAAGCAAAATCTGATTAATCATCAAATGCACCAAATAATTGTTTCCCTCTTTGTGCTTTATTTGTTTTTATTTCTATCTTTCAGGATGACTTTCTGTTTTCTCCAATCTCTAACATTGTCTGGCACATAAGTAAAAATAGTGTGATAATGAAATTAAAGGAGTAGTCTAATTTTTGTATTCCTGGTGGTCTATTGGTTTGGTTTTGACACCCTTGAAGCCCCAACCAAGCATCAATTCCTGCTGCCGATCTTGGCCAGCGACACATTTTGATTGATCAATCATTTCACCAATATACACCAATAAGTATATACAATTGACTATGTTTATGCACAAATAACTATGGTAGCTCTTTTTGTAGTTTATATCCATCTGCCTCATAGTCCAGTGCGCCTTATAGAGCGGTACCTCTTTATACAAACACCCCTAAAAACAACATTTAAAGTTACAGTAACTTTATCTTAAGTGTACAGTAAGTGCTTGCGTATCATCAAAAGTCTCTCAACCTCTGGCAAAAGCTCCCATTATTAATGATTGTAAATCCCCTTATTCAGCAAAAACGAATAATAAAAACCTTAAAAATAAAGAACAGCGCCTAGTTACTCATAGCAAGACAGATTATGTAAAATACTCATCTCATCTCATTAGCTGCACCGCTTATCCTCAGTATGGTCCCTGGGTTGCTGGAGCCCATCCCAGCAATCATCGGGCAGTGGGCAGGGGACACCCTGAACTGGTTGCCAGCCAATCGCAGGGCACACAGGGACAGACAACTCGCTCATTCACACCTAGGGACAATTCGGACCGTCCAATTACCTGACATGCATGTTTTTGGAATGTGGGAGGAAACCGGAGTGCCCGGAGGAAACCCACGCAAGCACGGGGAAAACATACAAACTCCGCACAGGAAGTCCGGTAGCTGGATTTGAACCCACACAGGAGACCCACACGAGACCTTAGAACTGTGCCGCACACGCGCTAACCACTGCGCAGCCGTGCTGCCCATGTAATATACTGTGACAGTATTATCAATATACGATTACATTGTCGTCTACTACTATTGACAATCTGGATAAGAACTGAAATGAGCAAGACAAGATCTGTGTTTAAAAAAAAAAAACATTCTTCCTGAATGACAAATGTTATCCGATTTGAAATCATAAAAAAAAAACAAATTCAATACTAGGAAAACGAATAAGTCGACAATGTCCGTGTCACCTCCTTGCAACAAACACCCCCTTCCTCAGTACCTTACGCCCATATCGTATTTTCTTTTGTTAATATAATCTTTTTTTATCTTATTACTGTATTCTGATGTTTAATTATCTTAATTTGTTTTTGCATAATAGACTGACGCAGCATCGAGAGGTAGGCAATAATGAGGTTGCAGGTGTGGCCTACAGCTACAGTGAGGCTATTTAACAATTCTCACAAGCTACCCCTGCTGTGTATCTCCCCAACGCCCGATCCATTACCCATGAAATGTATGACCTGGAGCTACAACTCATGGGAAACCAGTACATATTTGTGACCCCAATTCTAGCAGGCAGCTAGCTGGCCGCTCTCTACATCACTTTTTCACAATGAAAAAAGAAGCCCTCCAATTTTGTTTTACTAGTGTATAATGACAATGTAAAACATTAATTCAACTGCTATTCTGTGTTTTGATTTTTAGATCTGTAGTACCTGTATAGTTGTTACACTCTTATAGTCATATATATTATATTTTACTGATATCTAATAAATACATGTTTCTACTTTGCGGATTGTGACTCTCTCTGGACATCTTTGGAATGTAACCCCTACGAAAAACAAGGGATTACTGTACTGCTCTTTGAACCGACTAATTGAATACAAGAGCTGTAAACACGACCTTTTGGTCTTTCCAACAAACGCTTATGTTCACAATCATATGTAATAGTTCCATAACAAAAAGGTTGTAACAATAAAATGTTCGTCGTTTTTGGCTGCCTGAAATTCCAAACAATACTCGTTCCCAGCTTCAACTTCTATTACTTTTGCCTTTTGTCCTACACGTGCTTTACTTTTAGACGTCGAAATGTGCAGAATCAGCTCCCATGTTGCTTTTAATTCATCGTGGTGCGAATGATTTTCTTAATATTTATTTTCCTTTCCAGCTCTTTGGAGAAAAATAGGATTCATTCAGGGCTACAGAGTCGGGGGAACCTGACCTCTTCCTTTGGAACTGTTTTGAAAACATAACTTGAGCAGAAACTTTAAATTAAATTAGGATTTTTTTATATCTTCAAGCTCCAATGAGAGTTTATTTTTTTTACTATAATCAAAAACAGGCTTAGGGAAATTATCAGTCCTTATATTCTTCAGCATCTCACATCGGTGCTATTCGTCCCACCGCTTTAAAAATGACTGGTAAATTTTAGAATTAGTTTGGAAGAAATCAAAACGTCAAAATGGCTAAGATTTCAACCAGAATAAAAAATACAGTTTACTGTACCGATTGTTAGATGTCGCTCCATTGTGTAGTGCAACCAAAAACGATAGCTACAAATTAAAATGAATGTTAAAAAGTACAGAGACTCAAAGTGTCTAAATTGCATATTCTTTCTTCTTTTTTTCTTCCCGGGGCATTCACAAAGTTTTGGTTTTGGGGGTACCCTTAATAGCAAGCTTGTGGACAATTCCCTTTGGTGAACCTCATGTTATGTAAAATACATTTTAAAAATTACGTATAAGCATTCAAACAAATGCATGTTTATATCATATTTCATATATTTTTGGTTATTATTAGAACCAATATTGTTTTATTTGATGATCTTTTTTTACCTCTAGGAGGCGCTAAATAATACACACTTTCCCTTTAAGCTGTACTTCAATAGTGTTGATCTTTGCAGCAATGATTCTCTAAAATAAGCATACCACATGAGCACAGGTTAGATCAGGAGTTTGCAAACTCCAGCCCACAAAACACATTTGGTGAATATATGGCAATACATATATGGGTAAAAAAAGTATTAATACGTTTGTCCTTGTTATATTGGTGCTATCTTGTCCCAATTGTCCCTTAGTTTTTCCATGTTTTTCAGATGTGATGGATTGAGACTCCGTATTGGCAAATACAAATAAATCAAAGCAATCAATCCCTTCCCCCCACTTGGCTTAGCTTATCTGCTAAATTTCCTACCCAATGCAGCACGTGGCTCCAAAAGTATGGCCACCCCTTGTTTAAATGTTGCCTGGTTAATTTTAAAACTTTACTTTGACCCCATCTTCTAAGTTAATGATTTCAATTGTATAGTCCTTGTATATCTATATGTACATCATGCTTTAATTGTAAGTTACATTGTTTTGAGTTATTAAATTATATAGTTTATAGATGAGAAGACTTTGTGTCAAAATAAATCGATCGACAAATAGTCATCAAATTTTGACAACTCCTTAGATAAAGAATTAATATTAATTTGATCCCAAATTGAGCTTGCATCTAGAATTTGTATTTTCTCGAATGATTTTTCTCTATTGACCTTGAGCACGAGAGGTCACGTTTCCTTCTCTGGCAGAATTAGAGCCATGGTCGTCCGCAAGAAGCACTTAGCGAATGGCAGTTGAATAGACTGTTAAGTTGGAACAAATACCAAAAACCACAACAGACAAATACTTTTTTACCATGGTGATTAATTCCTGGCAGTGGACAAACTTTTAAGCCCGAATTTAAATAGTTTCCCCTTTGATGGAGACAGAAGACGGCAATTTTTATCTGCAGTCAAATGGAGGAAGCACTGGCAGGCTGGCAGCATTCTAGGATTTGCAGCAAACATTTTTTACAAGTTAAGTTTGATCCATTTCCAAGCAATTTTATGTTAAAAAGGTATGTGAGAGGCACTATCTATTATAGGTTAGCTAGTGCTAACTAGCAGCATAAGTGGCTTACCGTTGCCATAAATGAGTAGGATGTTTATTGTTGTATTTATTGTATATACATTTTGGATATAAATTGCTGATGTTCAGTTTTATAAACAAAAATATATGATTTGATACTCCAGTAAATAGGCATAAACCACACTCAAGTCTCTTCAGCCTTTTTTTCCATATTTGTTAACTGCTAAGCTATTAAAAAGGAGCAATAGCAGAATAACAGATGATTTTACTCTGGAAAATGAGTTTCCACAAGTTTGATGTGTACGGTTGCATACTGTAAAACAGGACACTTGGTCTCTTTTATGTAGGAAATGTCAATCTCTATGTAGGAAAAAACATTTCATCTTGCAGTGGACAGTCTCTGACACAAACTCGTTGGTGGTCTGTACAGATGGAGACGGCCGGATAATCTGCAGACAAGTACCTTGGCTGCTACACCTCCTTCACTTCCTTCGTCCCTCGGTCGTCTACATGTCTCATCCGCCCCCGCCGTGACCTGTCATGAGGGGGAGGATTGACGGGAGGGAGGAGAAAGAAAAGAACCAGAACTCCAAAATCCGGTCGGTTTTCCCACATTGTCTTAAGACTGTGCCTTGTCTATTATTATGTTTGTAGTTCATCTACCTATCCTTAAAAAGAAACCGCAGAAAAGGATAAGTTTGTTCTTAAAAAGTATGTCAAAAATATTAAAATTCAAGTAGAAAATTACAGGAATTACAGGCAGAAATTACTGTGGATCAGGGATCTCCAACGTGGTGCCAGTGGGCAACAGTAAGCTGCCTAAGAACCCCTGAGTAGTCCGTGGAGAGGTTCTAATAGCTCAGCAGCGAATGACAATTTTTGAGTAAATCTGATTTTTTACTAATGTAATATTTTAATGGTTGACTGAAATTATAATATGCCAACCTGCTAACATCATAGTAACAACATGGTAACATCTTAAGTTGTTATTTTAGAAATGTATATCATAATAGGGGGGCAACTGGCTTTTGAAAAAGGCCAACAAAAGGAATCTATTCAGTCTTTCTTAAACAAACTTTGCCAACGTCGAGCCGTCTGTGGCTATGTGTCAAGGAACATAAACGGGGCAACTACTCATAGTCTGAGCTAATTACAATAACATGTACGTACATTTACACAGAAAACAGAAAAGTCAAGTTACAATATAAAAATACAATTAACAGTAACATCAAATATTAAAAGAAGACCTAATATCTTAATCAAATGTTAAATTGTCTTTTAATGTATTTATTTCTGACTTGCTTTTTAACAGGGGTTTCCAGTTATACTCTACTCCTGACATGATCGTAAGAAAACCTTCTGCCAGCTTTTCCGTCCTCGAGGGCCGGCATCAATCTCAGGCCAGCTTTCATGTTTGATGGACTTTTTGCAAGGAGTTTCCCTCCCAGGATGACTTTTACAACTTTTGATCCTGATTGGCTGATTGTCCCACTGTGGGTAAGAGGCACACGTGCAACACATTAATGTCCTACTCATGGTCAATGACAAGCAGGTGCATCGGCAGACACGGTGACTGAGTTATAAGGAAGCTCAGAGTTTGTTGAGGCTGAACGCTTATTACATGACCGAATGCACATGGCTGCCATTCTTGCCGTTAACAGAAACGTTTTATGCTCGTGTTGTGCTCCTTTACGCTTTACAGCACAACCGCAGATGGCTGCTGGACAGTTTACAGCGTTGCCTTTTTGAAAAGATGAGGTACATGTATTTTTCCGAGAATGAGCTGACAGCGTTCCATTTCCTGTAAGGACGGAGGGAGTAATCTTCTCTTATTGTATTCTCTCAACACCCTTTTTGTTTTTTAACTATGATGTCTTACTAATATTCAAAAAAGCACATTGTTACTGTCATTTAAAAATTTTAATATCTAGAATTCATTTTTATGTTCTCATTATCTCAATCGTCCCTTATTGGTCTATGACAGAGACATTAAAAAAGTACTACACATGCTGGCCTAGTTACGAGACGATTGTTTGTCAAGTCAAGTCAAGTCAAATTTATTTATATAGCCCTTAATCACAAAAATGTCTCAAAGGACTGCACAGGATTACAGTTACAAAATTACACAATTACCTGATCTTAAACTAGCAAACCAGCATGCGGGCAAGGAAAAACTCAAAAACCTCAGTGTGAGGAGAAAAGAGAAACCTTGAGAAAGGACCTCACATGTGGTAATCCCCCTTCCAGGATTGAACAGGGTGAATTACAATTAGCATTACTGTACACAGAATAGTAAACACTAGGTAAGATGTTGAAAATGTCCGGAAAGAGCATGACATCAACGACGACGCCAGCTGGTAAATGCAGGGGTTGACATGCTGCAGGTCAGACCCCGGTCCGCTGACCCATCCCAAATCATCCTTCTTCTTCGTATCAGCCAGGCAGGCCTCAGAAAAAGACAGGACAAAACAGAATACGAGGTGGGCATCAATCATATGCTTTGGAATAGAAGTGTGTCTTAAGCCTCAATTTAAAAACTTCCGTTGAGGTTGCAGATCTAATCTCCAGAGGCAGGGCATTCCACAACACCGGGGCCCGGATGGAGAACGCTCTCGAGCCCGCAGACTTCTTGGCTCTCGGAATCACAAGTAGACCGGCATTTTCCGAGCGCAGACTCCGTGCAGGAACATAGGGGGAAATCAAATCAGAGAGATAAGAGGGTGCAAGCCCATGCAAACATTTATATGTTAATAAGAGAACCTTAAAGTCACATCTTAAGTGGACTGGGAGCCAGTGCAAGTTGGCCAATACAGGTGTAATATGCTCAAACTTTTTAGTCAGTTGAATTTGTTCTTAAGTTGCTTCAGTGCTATATTTTGTATGTTTAATGCTTGTATAAGTAACATGTATTGTTTTACACTAAAAAATAAACATTTCATTAAAATTACATGCTCTATAAAAATAAAATTGAGTTCAACTTACTTTTGGAAGATGCGCTTCAAGAGATCCTCCTCTGAGGCAAAAAAGTGGCCGAAGGAAGCCTCCCGACCATTTTCTCAACAGCATCAAGCTTTCTTATTCCACTTTTATTTCAAAAGGAACAGCTCTTCTTTACACTTTACACCAACCATATTAAATGGATGCACGAGATATCCAACAATAAAAATGTCAACATTCTTAGCGGGCTAGAGATAGTATCGACATAGACAGTATACAATGTTTACACACAAACTAGGAAGAGGAAGCGTTTTTTTTACAAGTGGATGCTGGGTGACCTCTCACAGCGCCCCAAGCCGGTAGCGGCGGAAAGAGCACAACAAAATCCAGCAATATCCGGATATTTTTCTTCATATCGTATTTACTGTCTTACGTAAGTCGAATGGTCGTAAGTAGGGGAGCGTCTGTACTGTATTATCCAAATTCTAAGGCAAACCTATAAACCACAAAATGGACAGAAATTTGAAAGTACACCTTATAACCTAGTGTGCCTTATTTACCCTAGAACACATTGGATAGGGTTGAAAACACATACAATACAGAACTTTCAGTGGCCCAGATCGCAATACTCTGTATGCAACGCTTTAGATGACATAGTACAACGCATTAGAGCTTCTCTCTGTCACACTAGCTTGACTCACAGTGCCAGAAACACTGATTTGCTTAGTGAATTTTGTTCGGCATTCTGATATTCTTAACATCTTCAACTGTGCATCAAAAACCTTGCAAAGGACAGAAACAAAAAGTCTTTCAACAAAATACTATACTAGTTCTTTCATATATCAATACATATTAAACCGCAACAATATTAATATAGCACACAGTAAAAATCACTCGTGAGCCGTGTATTTGACACAAACGCCTTAAATAGTG
Organism: Urocampus carinirostris; assembly: GCF_059441175.1. NCBI lineage: Eukaryota > Metazoa > Chordata > Actinopteri > Syngnathiformes > Syngnathidae > Urocampus > Urocampus carinirostris. Next base: position 25,477,077 of record NC_142358.1, on the reverse strand, counting down.
CTATTTCTGAAAAAACAAAACAAAAAAAAACAACCCTCAATATCTATTTTAGGACTATAAAACACATCAAAGAACAATATTTATAATAACCTCATAAAATTGAAAAAAACATTTATGAATGTAGCCACATTTTACTCACCAGAAATCATTTTAATTCGTGCACAGAATCAATTCTTCTTTCATCTTTTAAAAATAATTTTTTTATCACAATCAAGTTTAATGATGAAAGTCAAGCCTGTCCTGTTGTTTTTATTCAACTTAGTGCTGAAAAACACCGTTGACACGGGGAATTTCTTCTTCACGTTTCTGTTACCACCCCTAGCCCATCATAAGTTGTGAAACCGCTAACAGTTCCCAAGGCCTGCTAGCAGGTGCTGACTCGTTAATTCAGAATCTGCTTGGCTTAACCTGCAGCTTAAACATCACTTATTTTATACCTCTGGGTCTTCGAAGCTGATTGTGAAGGCCTCCGGGTAGATTTCTGACACCGGCAACAAATAATGGCTGAAATGTGATTGGGTAAATGCTTGAATATGAAACCACACATCTGGAAGTACTGCAACCAGGGGAAACACCATGAAAATAACCCTAAAGACGATTTGGAATAATTTAACAAGTATTCATGGACAAAAAATTATTCAGACAATTTTAGGACAGCAGAGCAGGCTTTGCAGAGTCTGACTGCCCACCACAGGTGGAAATATGATATAATATTACTTTTAAACCTTCATGAACAAGAGAATAACTTATTATAACTGTAGGCAGGGTTCCTACAGCTTATGGCAAGTTACATTTAAGACTTTTTTAGACTTTTTAATGCCTCCTGATATCAAATTTAAGACCAAGTCGATGAAAAAAACAGACATAGTTTTTGCACACAATAGATTGTGCCTCGTACACATTACCTAGCAGAGCATTGGCGAAAGAGGTTCGTAGGACAGCCTCTTTTCATTAAATTAATACTTTCCCATGGTCCAAAATAAACGTCTCAGTCTGAGGTTGCCATGTTTATTGTGGGAAAGACCTAAGACATGCGTCTGTTCTGAAAGACCTGACTGAAACCACATCTCCGTTTTGTTAATTACATTATTGTGGTCACGCCATGTTGCCACCAAAGTAAATCGGGGAATTCTTAAAAAAGACCATTGATAAATGTTACTAAATCGTTTAGTTAAAATAAATGTAAATCTTATTAATGTGCTCATATTTTTAAGAATTTCGAAAATTGGATTAAAGACGTTTTATTGCCAATTAAGGCCTTATTTTTATAATTATAAATTCAATCCCTACTAGGACTTTTCAAGGAACCGCGGGAACCCTGCCTGTAGGACACAGGAACAATGGTTTAAAACAAAAAAGTCAGATGCTTCTTCGATGACCCATCCCAGCAGTCGAAGTCCTTTGCTGGAAGCGATGCTGTCACCTTGTGCTGTTCCGGCCATTGCAAAAATTATGTGACGTCCTAAAAGTGCCATCATCAGCCCAACATGCGCCTCTGGGTCTGCGCGTCCCCTGATTTATTATTAGTTGTCCCTCTCGTGCTGAGTTTGCGTGTGTCTGAAGCGCAAATGCAGAAATCAAGTATTTTGCCGTTTATAACCTCGAAATTACATGATTTGGACTTTTACACAAATAACCAAATGAAACTGCCATGATCTGACTCAATTCATTGTAACAGCAAAATAGAAATGCAACCTCGGTGTCGTGACTCAGCAGTACTGTGGTTGTCCCACAATGTAGAGTTTGTGGTTTTGAGCCCGGGCTGCTCCATCAATTTCCTCAAAGAGCAACTTCTCTTTTTGGTAAGTTTAGCCCTTCTCTCTCTCTCTCTCTCTCTCTCTTTGTTTCGCTCTCTCCCTCTCTCTCTCTCTCTCTCTCTCTCTCTCTCTCTCTCTCTCTCTCTCTCTCTCTCTCTCTCTCTCTCAGCACGTCTCCCTACCTGGCCTGCAGCAGCATCTTGCGTACCAGGCAGGAGAGAGGTACAAATCTTAGTGCCCACCCCTCCTAGAAGCTATAAATGAGAGAGGTTGATATCAATTGCAGCACAGACCCTTTTTTGCAATTACAGAAAATGACAATGAAAAGTGTAATTTGTATGTGTCCTGCTACCATTGCAACACCGAAAATTTACATTTACACATGTTTAACGCTCTCGCTGCAGAGAGCAACGTGCTGCAACCCAAATATAAATTTGTTACTATTCCTGAAAAACAAACTTGTAAATCGGTTGTCACTGTGGCAATGGTGGCAATAAAAGACAATTGACATTTTAAATGCATTTCTGACTTTATTTGCTATATATTTTGCAATTGAAGGTCTTTTAGTTCTCTAGATAACATTGTAATACAGTATTTGTATTTTCCATTGATGCTTTTCTTAATTGACTCTCTTGTCTTTGGTTCTGAAGCAGGTGTAACAGAAATGCAGTATATTATATACCGTATACATATATGTATATATGTATATATATATATATATATATATATATATCTATATATCTATATATATATATATATATATATATATATATATATATATATATATATATATATATATATATATATATATATATATATATATATATATATATATATATATATATATATATATATATATATACAGGGCAGCACGGCGACGCAGTGGTTAGCGCTTGTGCGGCACAGTTCATGTCATGGGAACCTGTCGTGGGTTCAAATCCAGCTCCAGACTTCCTGTGTGGAGTTTGTATGTTCTCCCCGTGCTTGCGTGGGTTTCCTCCGGGCACTCCGGTTTCCTCCCACATTCCAAAGACATGCATTTCAGGTGAATTGGCCGGTCCAAATTGTCCCTAGGTGTGAATGAGCGAATGAGTTGTCTGTCCCTGTGTGCCCTGCTATTGGCCGGCAACCAGTTCAGGGTGTCCCCTGCCCACTGCCCGGAGATGGCTGGGATGGGCTCCAGCCCCCCCGCGACCCTAATGAGGATAAGCGGTACGGTTAATGAGATGAGATGAGATATATATATATATATACATTTTTTTTAAATACTTTTTAAGTTTGCAATGTAGTTATTAAGTACATTTTATACCTAAAATCTTTGTGCAGTGTTTATCGTAAATATAAACTAACTCAAGGGGGGAAGGGTTTGGTTATTCAATGACCATGGCATTTCCAAGCACAAAATATGGATATCAGATCAGTCCCGAGCTACCAGTACCATGCATTTGGTTTGATTGGGTCGATACCAAAATTCCCACCCCGTGTTTGTGTGATGAAAAAGTGCTGTATACATACATGAGTATTTATGGCAAACCTTCAGTAAATATTAATGAAACATACCCATTTTACTGTGGTTAATTATTCCTGCATGCGTAAAAGAGGGCTGTGAGAAGGTGACAGAACAAGTAAAAAAAATAATAAATAACATCCCTGCACTGTGTTTTTCGTGACGCTCTGTTTTGTGTTTTTGTGCACTCGGAATTACCAAATCTTCCTTTTGAATGTAAGGCAGAGCACTTTAAAAACCATTACAGTGACTCAGAGACAAGGGAATTGCTACTTAATCAATGAAATAGTGATTTTAAACAGTGATATAATACAAAAACAAATGATACTCATTTAAAAAACTTAAGTCTGCAGAAAAGCGTGCAACCAATTTCCTAACCCGTAAAGGAATGAAGTAACTTTGTATTCATAAATTTAACATTTTTGCAAATTATCTAGCCACGTTTTCATTCTAAAATTTGGTATACCTTTTTAAAAAACGAAGCAAATCAAACTTCAATTAAGCTGAATGAATAAATACATTGCATAAATACTATTCACTTTGTGCTTACATGCTCTCAGTGAGACATGGGCTTAAAAGATTACACAAAAAACAACCCAAACTCTTGCTTGGGTTTTTGTGCTCAGGGGCAATGTTGGACAATGATATCAATGATATCCAATTTTATATATTTTCTACAAATCTACTGGAAAATGACGTACTGTAATAGCTCGGCTTTCTACTCATTTGCTGCCTACGGTCGTCATTGACATTGATTATCTATTGATGAGACTTTTTTTCCATGTGGCTGCACTGTTTCTTTTTCATAGTATTTTCTAAATCGATACAACCAAGACATTACTTCCATGATCTCCATTTATTTTGTGAAATGTATCCCATGCAGGATTCACAGGTGAATTGGAAACAGTCACAGCTTACAAAGTAACTGCAATAGCAACAATTATGTACTGTTTCACAGAGTGTTCTGTAAAACGTATAATTTCGGCACTGGGTCAAAGTGTAGAGAAAATGGCTTTAATTTATATTTATTTGGTTCAGAAATGAATTTGGTGGTTACTGATTCACCCAGCAGGCAGTGCTAATGGTTTCCACACAAATTAGTTCCCCAAAAAGACTATTTGTTTCTGTAGTATTTATAATGAAGGAAGCAAAACTTTAAATTATCAATTTTGAAGTATAATGATAAGGATTGATCAGTCCAAGAGAAAAAACATATGGTCACTCAAATAACTGCAACGTGGTTTGATGCTAATAAACTCTTATTTACACGGCAAGGAAAATTAAATCCAAAAGAAGAGAGAAAGAACATTGTTGACAAGAGAAACTTGCATTTGTACTTAACAAGGAGAAGCTATGTGGGAAAAGGGGAGAGGAAGAAATGTTGTCGCAGGAATGGATGTACTGGTCAAAAAAACAACTTTGAAAGGATTTAATTCATTTAAATGATCAGGAATTAATTCATAGCATGTCAGAGAAATATCTAAACCCAGCACCAAAAACCGTTTGTTGCGTTGCCTTTTGTTGTGTCCATTTGAATCAGACCTTATACCCTTTTTTGGAGACTGATCTTGCGGATTGTATGGCCGCTCGGCGAGGGATCGATCTAGGCCTCGTCATTGGCGTGCAGAGTTCTTTCTTGCCGATGGGCCTGCTCTTGATCGGCCTTCTCTATCCCCATAGTCTGAGTGGAACAAAGGCCAATCAGCCCTCCCTTGTCAGAAAGAAGCGCACCAAGAGAAAGAGTGGGAGAGGCGTTTGCCTTCATCTTTTAAATGCCGCTGATGTCATTGGTGACCTGAGGTGTGTCCTGTGACCGGTGGAAGTTCCCATTAATGCTTTTCAAAATAAAGTTCTCCCATTGGTTGATTACATTGATTGTTAATAATAAGCAAACGTTTATTAAGACACACAATGAAATTAATTTCTGGCCCTAAATATGACACACATCTGCAACTCATTAATCGATAAAAAAATGAACGGTATGGGAGTTTTAAACTTTTTTATACAGCTGGATAGTCCGGTCACTTTCAGTGGATTAATGCAATGTGTCTGTGGGCCCTGTTGTGTGCCCTTTTAGAAAAAAAGGCATGGTCTTGTGAACGAATTGTGAGTCTTTCGTTGTGTTGGCGGAGACAGTGTTCGCAAAAGGTTAGGGGTAATGCATCTGTCGCAGGGTGGTACCCTACAATAGAGAATCTTATTTCTGTTGAGACAATCTTCGGATGCATCAGACTGTTTGGTATTGAGTAAAACCTTGTTACTGTGAGGTGTCAAAAATGACCAATTACTGCAGCAATTTCTCACATCAGTGTTACTTAAATGGACACTATAAGATTGTTTACTATGCAGAAGATGTCCAAATGTTTTGATTTTCCATTTAGAGTAGGTACTTCACAAACAGTCTTGTGAATGTTTTATAGCTCTACTACCTGTATTACCCTTAATGTACACACTGTTATCTTAAAAGCTTAAAAAACCAACCGTCAAACTAATGGCAGAGAACAATCAAAGATATCCTTCTTACAGGTTTCTGAGAAGGAACAGAAAAAAATGTTGCTCCCTTGGATCCTGAAATCCATCCAACAGCATACTGGCTTGGGATTAAAGTGCAAAGTGAGGCTGGAGGCCAAACTGTGGATTGTTGGGCCTGAACTTTCTCACAGTGTACATATCTATTGTCGAGTGTGTCCCGATGGGACTGACAGCTGACAGACTTTCGGGAAGTGGAAAAAAAGTCATGTATTCACTGTTCTGTTTGAGGACTTGTGTTTAAATGTCAGTTTATGTGTTCGTACAGGTTGACAAGATTATAACTTTTGCTACATTCTCAACATTTGGCGTGAATATTGAGAAAATTGATTAGTGTGAGGCACATAGCAGAAATTATAATGAAATGTTCTGTATTTCTGAACCCGAGTACAGATAACATCCAACGTACAAACTGCTTGAAATACATCCACAAATACTTTTGACCATGAGCAAAAGATGCTCTCTTTTTTTTTAGAATATGCTATTTTTTTCTAATTTAATATCTGGCACTGCGGTGTGTGGTAACCCGGCAATGCGAACGACTTTTTGGAAGGAAGCCGGCACAGCAATCGATCACTACTCTTGTCTCCGAAAATAGCACCATTGCAATTTATTTATGACCGGTTTCCCGGTGGGATTCCCATTTGTAAGTCAAATATTACCCATATTACTTTATTTATGATTCACTCTTTTATCTTAGTCCCTATTCTTAAAATACATCCGACGATAAACCATCATAATAACGTATTTGACGGGTAAACCGTAAGACAAATTCCATTTGCATTAACCTGTAAGATGTGTGTCTGAGTATTTCTACCAGTCATTGCAAAGAGCTTCACAAAACGGAAAATTAAAACCAAGATTTATTAAACCTGTGCTGCAAGATGACTATACTGAATAAGATTGTATGAAATACTTTAAAAAGTAATTTGGCTTCATGATTAGGTTTTAGGTGTCATAGTTATGAAAAGGACATAGGGCATATACATATTTGTTTCAGCAACATAACCTGAACACACACTGAAACTTATCAAAGTCATTCATAAAGTTGTGCTAACATTTCACACCTTGCTGATACATCATCACTTATGCACTGATTAATCTGATCTAAATTAATCTGCGAAAGGTTCTCTGATGAGGTCATGCGACATTCTTTGAATGTATGCAGATTTATTCTTATGTGAAGGGATGCTGCTTGTATAATGAGCTCTGTTATGTGTCACAGGAGCTGAGTGTGTGTTGCCATAAATCCAGTATAAAATGCAAATGGGACAAAGTATGTGTTCAAGGAGAAATTGTGATATCATGCTTTGATGAAAACACCAAGGTGAAAATTGAGCACAGTTTGATCAATGGTTTTGGGTAGAGTTGTCACAATACAGTTTTTACACTTAAAATAAAATACTGATAAAGCAGCCTGTTGTCGGTATAGGTGCTACCTTGCTATAAATACATTTCCCCTAGCCTTTTCCAACCACAGACACTGCCAAAATAGATAGAACCTCGAAAGACTCACAATCTGTCACACAAAACCTATTCTTTTCCCTTTTTCCTTAATTTGGTTTCCGCTGAAAGTATTGGATTACATAAACCACCCTTAACTGCACACACGGGCACAACAGGACTCACGGACTGAAATTTTCTTCATTTACAGGAAGTAACCAGACCTCTCAGCTGTATAAAAAAATATTTGAACCCCCAGAGTGTTAATTTGTTATCAAACAATTCATTATTTGCCTATGTATGTAATCATGATACACGCCATTGATTTATTTCGTTGTATGTCCGAATTTTTTTGCCCATTAATTAGTTAATAGAACTTTATTTTGAAAAGTGTCAACAGGAATCCCCAACAGTTCACAGGACATGCCTGCGGTGAACATCACCTGCATTTGAAAAGGCAGTGGTGAACACCTGCTCTTCCTCTTTCTTCCTGGACAGCAACCCCAAAAGAGCCCTACCGGCCCTTTCCCCTTTCATAATGGGGACAAAGAAGGACAAAGCCCAGGCGGGCAAGGAGCGGAAGTGACCAGAAGCTACCGCCTTTTCCCTTTCCTATTGTTCCTTGAGCAAAGTACGAGTCCTACCAAAGGAAAATAAAGTTTTCTAAAAGGTCAGGGTTTATGTTGGACCTATCCCCCACGTGAGACTTCCTCTGACCAGGTAAAACATTTCGCGACAAACTGTTGCTGGGTATACATAATTTCATTCTGACACACTATGAGGTAATTCCTGATGTGTGAAATGAGTTGATTGTCTTAAAATCAAGCTTATTGATCAGTACTTTTGATCAGTACGGAATTCCTTCACCATCCCCCTCTTTAACAACCGGTGTCTTTTATTGAGCAAACGTGCACACAAGTTGTCTTGTCCACAATGTCCTTTGTTTTATTGATTTGATTTTCTTGCGTATTTTGAATATGGCAGGGCACTCGTATGATGCGGCAGGGGTAAATCAGTGAAAGTTGTCGGGCCCTGCTGTTGAACAGAAGAGTGTGTTGTGTCACCCTGACCCGAGTGACATGGCCGCTTTCTTGTGTCCCGTTTCATCTGGAGGGAGGAAAGCATGACCAACTTGGGTGCCGAGGTGCTTAACTTGTTTGGGTGTTGGGGCATTTCGGTTGGCCATGGTCCAAAAATGTTTGTATGTGTTTTTGCTACTTTTTCCCTTTTTTAATTTCCTTTATTTTTGTATGTGTTTGACTTGCTGTTGGTCACCCCTCTCGAGGGATATGACCAGGATAAATGGATGGATAGATTTTCCGTGTAAATAAATCTTAGTTGTTAGAGACGAAAAAAATGAATGATGCAGCGTAGTTTAATTCTATTTCTCTTTCTGATTGATCAATCCTCGTCAATGTCAATAAATTGCAAAATTGATAATTCAAAAGCTAAAATACAATATTTATTTTTCAAGATTGTGCGTTTAGACCTAAATGAGACTGTATCCTGGACTAACTTTGGTGGTGAATCTGCAGCCCCATTTACTGGGTGATTTGGTCACTCGCAAATTAGATACTAAACCGAAATGAATATGAATAAATTCCTCCCTACATCGGATACAATATTATCCAAGCCAATGCAAGCAAAAATCCAACATGCTTTTGTTTAACTTTGGTGATTGTAGTTCCTTTAGTCAACATAGATTATCATTATCAACCTTATGTTTACTCCTGATATTTTCAAAGTTCGGTTATACTTAGCCAACACAAAAAGCTTAGTGCATGAGATCAGAAGTTTGGATCAAACGGTCTCTGCATGCGTAATCGGGAATAGACTGGAATATAATAACCTCAATATCAGTGCTTGTATTTGAGATTTTGGCTGCAGTACACCAAAATCCGAAGAAAAGATTTTATGGCTGATATCAGACAGATATCCCATGATTGTGGTTCCTTGAGTCAATCCAGTTTGGGCTTAGCAACCTTAATTTTACTCTTGCTCTTCTCAAATTTGTTTATCTTGGAAATGCAAAAAGCCTAATCCATCGGACCAACGGTTGTGATCAAATGATTTCTGCATGCGTAATTGGGAATAGACTGCTATATAATAACCTCAGCCCTGCAATTGGCTGGCAACCAGTTCAGGGTATCCCCTGCCCACTGCCCAATGATTGCTGGGATGGGCTCCAGCAACCCCGCGACCCTACTGAGGATAAGCGGTGCAGCTAATGAGAGATGAGATGGGATAATAACCTCAATTTTAGCACCAATAGCTGAGATATTGGTCCTCTTTCATTCGAGGAATAATTTTGGAGTGATCTCGGACCGGTATCTGATATCAACCAGGCCATAGGCAGTTACCCAGGGCGGCATCTGGTGAAAAGGGTGTCAGATTGCTTTGGAAAATTAATTGTCTCGCTGCTTTTTCGTATTTTCATCTTATATTGTGTTCTGCACACTAATTGGCTGAAATAAGAGAGTAAGTCTTGGTAAATCATGGCTACTGTAGGGACAGTGTACAGTACATATTTGTTAAACGAATGTTTGGGCCTGTAGAACTTTTTTTTTATTCGGTTTTAACATATAATAAAGTATTTAACTGTATAATAATTGTAAAAAAATAAAGGTTTTTATTTCACGGATTTCATCAAGCACAGGTTGTTTTTGAAGGTAACCCCAGCTATAAACAAGGAGTTCACTGTACTGTAATTTATTTTTCCGAACGATTTCTGTTCCGAATTCATGACTGTGAGTCAGACCTAGCACCCTATAAACCTCATGGTGCTCTCATAAATCAGTAGAGGTCTGTGATGTCATGTTCTCGTTTTTCAAAGTGGCCATCCATAGGTATGGATAAAAACAAGTAATTATTGTTTTTCTAACTCTTAGTATACAAACTAGGGGCACTGGGAAAATACTGGGAATTTTGGTAATGATCAGATCCTAGTAAACACATTGCAGTATTGATCAATAGATATTTTTTGCTTGGAAATTTCATGATCATTTAATAGTTGAACCCTCCTCCTGAATGTAAACACAGCACAAATATTTTAGGCACTGAAAACTTAATTGCAAACTTTTACAGTATAAAAATATAAATATTTATATTACAACTGTTTCAGAACAAATTCCAAGTGAGTCAAATAAAAAAGCAGCAACGTATCGGAATACTGTGTAAAAAATTCAAAGAGAGAACTAGAATATAGTCTTTTTCAGATAACATTCTGAAAATAAAGTCAGTAATGCGAATAAAGTGTGTAAAGTCTCTCTTTGACTATGTTACCATTGTGACAACAGATTTACAGCTTGCCAAAAGGTTGTGTTGATTTAAACTTGATGGATTACCCCAGTAGCAGACCATGTTACCACACAAATTTTACCTGGCATTGTTTTTTTCTGTAGTTTTGTAAAAAAATAGTCTGCCCTGCGATGCACTTCCTGTTTCCCTCTGTCATTTTCAGCTTTTGTTAGGGGTGGGCACATAGATTTGGCCCTCTCCCCTGCCTTACAGGCAGAATGCAGCAGCAGGACATGTAGGGAGAGGTGCTAAGAATGTCCCTGTCAGACATACACTCAGACCTACACATAGAAAGGGTCCGAGGCTGCTGTGTGAGAGAGGAAAGGGCAACGTAACCCACATTGAGAGATGGTGCTTTGAGGCAATTGGTATTGATCCCGGGACAATAATATTGATCCAATCCAACTACTTGCTTCATATCAATAATATAAATATTTGGATTGATCTTTTCGCTCCTATTGTAACTCTAAAAAGACAAATATACCCAAACCAAAGGTGTCTATTTTTTGCCATTTTTATGCAGTTTCGACAGAAGTGTCATAGAAGATTGGTAAAAATGCATTTTAATGCCATAAGTCCCCAGTAGACGCTGTAGAGGTTGTTGTGTTGCAGGAATCTGACTTTTTTGTAGTAATTTAAGAGGTTGCTTGAGGAGTACTGTAATTCCTTGGTTATCGCAGTTCATGGAAAACAAACAACCCCGGCCGGAAAAAGTGAAAATCCGCAAAGTAGTGTTGTACCTTCATTGAAACCCCCAATTGTCAAACTTACCTCGAGATGGAATCCTTACCGACATTCGACCATAACACAATAACAACTATAGATCTACAAATAAAAACACAGATCAAATATTTGCAGTTTAATGTTTGGTCTTTGTCATTGTACAAAAGTACAACAAAATGTAGTGCAAGAAAGCGATTTAGAGAGGAGCTTGCCCGCTGCATGCCAGCATCATATAACCTCGAATTGAGCCCAGTTTCTGTGATGATTAAATCCAACCATCCAGAATGAAGTTTTCCACGCACTGTAGCTCGAGGTCTTCCGTTTGGAAGTACCAATTTTCAGGGCAATAGTATCGATCAGATCAAAGTACTTGCTTAGTATCGATAATATCGATATTTGGGTTGATCCACCCACCACTAATACAAACACAAATCGACATGCTTGTATTAGGAGGGGCAAATACAACATACTGTAATATGTAGTATTTTTCCCCATAGAGTTCCGCTTTAAAAAAAATACATTGCCACAATTTGCAAATGATCCACCATTTCATAACAGCTCAAACCACTGAGTGTGCAGTAGGCAGTCCAAATGATGCGTATTAAAATTTAAAAACACGCCTTACTATTGATATGGGCCAAAGCAGCTGTAACTGCCACTGTAGTAATTTATTAATACTGTCATAGGAACAGCAGTTTCTTCATCCCTTGGGAGTGCAGTAAATTCAATATAAACGAGAATGAATGTCTCCATCAACACGCGCACACACATTTTTTCCGCATCGGAGAAACATTGCACATCTAATTCCACCTGAAACTGCCATTATTTACAAGCAGCACATTTCTTGCGGTGCAAAAGAGAACCCGCTGATTAATTTTTTCTTCCTGTCGGAGTGGAACACATAGATAAACACTAAAAGGCATGGATGTGGGTGGTGGAGCTTGTAAAACAAGAGGGATCATCGTCAGTGCTGAGCGCTCCCTCACGCTAATGGGACGAGTTGTCAGTTTCTACTGCCAACGTTTGCGGCTACTATTGAGGGACTAAAAAAATCTGGCAGATGGCAGGGATTTGTTCATGCCAAGTAAACACGCACATAAACACACACATGCTAGCCATTCCGATTTTCCAGACCCTTCTTTTTACAAATTTACAAAACTCATTGTAACATCATAATACCATTTAAATGAAAGAATAGAATTGAACAGGGATGCTATTACTGTAGCTCAGGAGTGTCAATCATACTGTCCTGCAGGCTAGATCAGGCCAAGCAATGGATTTATTCTGGCCTGTGAGAGAATGTTGAGAGAAGCACAAAAGAAAAACGAGCCCTATCATATTAAAACATCACCTGCAGTTTTAAATACGTCCGCTTGGAGTCTCTAAGGGTGAATTGCAAAGCAAACCACCGATTGTAGCTGTATAGGGTGTTCCAAAAGTCTTGGGCACATTTTACATTAAATATTTTAACAACTATTAAGCATATAAAAAAATACCTGGTCAATTTTGAAGGCATGTTATCTCATTTTTTCCATTTGTTCAAAATGTTTCAATGTGGGCACCATTGGTCACACAACACACATCAAGCAGATTCTCAAAATTTTGCAAAATGGACCCCAGTATTGCATTGTCAATGGTTTCTGTTATCAATGCCTTCAGCTCATCCATGTCTCTTGGAATAGGAGCCACATAGACCTTTCACAAATCCCCACAAAACTAAATCGCATGGTATGAGATCAGCAGATCTGGGTGGCCAGGACATAATCCTGATCATTCTGCCCAGACCATCCAATCCATCCGTCTGGCAGTGTGGTTTTCAGAAACTTTCTAGCCCTGAGGCTCCAGTGTGGTGGTGCCCCATCCTGTTGGAGAATGAAGTGAACAGACTTTCTCTCACTCAATTTACCCATTAACCAGTTTTTGAGCATTTCGAGGTACATTTCACCATTGACTGTTGCTCTTTCAGAGAAAAATAGTCTGTTGACAGCTTTCCATCGCCAAGAAGTTCATGTGGGTTCCTAGTACCCCATATGTGAGCGTTATGCTTGTTAACTTTGCCATTTATCGGGCGGATTGCTAAAAAACGTTCGTCAAATCTCATCTTAACTGTTGCGTTGCTATGTGAATTAATGACATACAGTCTTCTTTTGAGGACATGGCAAACAGTTGTTGTAGTTCACTGAAATTCCCCACTGGCGCTTCTGACCGACTGACAGGGGCTCCGATGAAAGCAGTCTAAAACTCTTCAATCACATCTTCTGAAGTTGAGGGGCGTCCCTTTCTTTTAGCTGGGAATAAGCACCCATCTGTTGTAAATTTAAAATAGTGTCTCACTTTGGACTTCCTCTCTGGTGGCTCCTTTCTGAATTTCTGTGAAATGCTTGCTGTATAAAAGTCAATGATTCCATTTTTGCAATTGAAAGCAAACAAAACACTTTTCTGGTTGAGTCAACACCAGTAATGGGTCGAAAAAAAAACAACAACAAAAAAACAATAGCATTACAAAAATCCCAATTTAATTATTTTCAAAATGGCACAACCTTTATCTTACCACCATTCATAGTTAAGGAGTTATGGAGACTTCAAATGTGCCCAGGACTTTTGGAAAACTCTTTATTTGCTATTTATCAACCGGAGAACATTTGAGAAAAAACAACCCAACGTTTTTTTACTGAAACTTACTTTAGTAGTCTGTGTGATAAGAACACCAGTTTCAGTTGCTTATTTGCAAATGTTCCTTTGTGTACGTGTAAAACTAGTGAATGACAAATAAATCAAATCTCCTAAAGCCACATCAGACCAACAACTGTGTGCCACAAGAGTGCTGGGTTAAATCCATGAGATTAAACCACTGGATTTGGTCTAATCGCTGAATATTTCCAGCAAAGCAGTATTACCACTTTTTATGTTTTTAGGAAGCTCCAAAAGTAAGGCTGCAACTAACCACTAATTTTATAGTCGACAAAGAACAAAAGATGTAAACATTTAGTCGAATATTCAGATAATAATTATTTCTTAAATTTAGCGTGAAATTGATATATTATGAGGAAAATGGTTATAAATACAAGAAAAATGTGAAAGTGGAAAATACATATTTTAGGAGCATACCGCAGATTCGTACGAACACTAAAAAAATACTCTAAAAGCAATTAAGTGCAGTGCTCCGTAAATCAACACCAAAATCCATAAATATACTTCCATCCATTTTTTAGGAACAGTTAAATAATAAATTAAGTCAGGTAAACATGTGCTATCCCTGGAAACCAAAAACAGGCTCATTACTATCAGTAGAACCATAAATGAAACAAATATGTGCATTTTGTGAAGTACATTCAGTAGTCGACTGCTAAGTCTTTAAAAAAAAAAACTACCAATTCTCAATAGTTTCAAATCAAACGGTTTTAACAACTAAGTTTTTAAATGTTTTAACAGATGACGTTGTTACTTCGGACTGCATGCAATTGATTTGAAATGCGTTTGTCAGCCACAGTCTGGAAAATGCTCAAGCTCTCGTATAACAAAATTTTTGTGCATGAAATGTACAATGCATGTCATCAAAACCATATTGGCTTGAACATTACTTGAATCTCAACGAGGTGAGTCAGAGTGTTTGACATGATCTTTAAATGTTCGGGTGTCACCGAGCTACTGCCATGATCTGCATGCTTTGTTTTGCAAAACTTTTCAAGTAGTCTTTTTATTTGCCGTATCCATGCTAAAATGCTCCCAAACTTCTTGGTTCTGGTTTGTGTACTCGCTGTTGACAGCGCTATTTCTGTACTTTTACGTTATCACTTGAGACGGAGATGCTATTCCACATGAGAAACTCCCAGCATGGATTATATTCATGAAGTGATGCCTCACTCTGTAGGAACAACTTGTCAGGTGACAATAGTGGACAATGGACTTCATTGTCGTCTACTTTTATTAACGATTCTAATCATTGCCGCTCTACTCGTGAGTTGCCTTACTTTTGATAGCTATCTGTCTCCTGCGTTAATAAAACATTTGGTGAAAAACAGAATTTAATGTGCTTTCTGTGTATGAATTTTCTCAAAGGATTATGCTTCCCAGTACCCCCGCCAATTTTCTCAACATAGTTGTTGAAATTTATAATCAGCCGTAACGTCTTGCTTTCAGGGTGGAATATAATACGTATTAAATGGTCAGTAAATATCCTGAATGTCTTCCCATCAACTGTCAGTAATCTCCTTAAAACCAGTGGTGTGCCTTTGCAGTTCAACCGACCGTGGGCAAACGTTGCGAGATGGTGAAGGGGGAGTGATGGAATAAGTAGGGAGGGAGGAGGGAGCGGGTTTGCACAGAGCGGCTGAAATGAATCTGGATTTCTGTATGGGTTTAATGGGAGGGGGAGGAGATTTACATTTAAATACAACTCACTTGGGATTTTGCAGCTGGTTCCCATGGCAGCAATTGCCCATCTTCTGAGTATGTGTGTAGGTGTAAACTCCATGTTCGACATATTTAGCTGTAGCCAACTTCCATTTATCAAATGATTTACCTCTTCCCCTTCCTGTTTCGAAAGAGATGTTAATTGTGCATGCAATGCTAATCAAGAAAACACAATACAGAAACGACAAGCGGTTCAATTCTACACAGTGTCCCTTTAAGACCAATAATGATATCTTGGAAATTAATTCATACAGACAGCAAAAAGCAATGCCACAAGAGGACAGACCAGGGAGTGGATGTTTTTATTTTAAATTGCATGGAAGTTATGACAATTGATATTTCTCTATTTTCTAAATCCATATTTTAAAAAGGAAATGGAAACAAAAGGCAAACTGACATCTCTCAAATCGGTCTAATCCCAACATGTTAGCTTCAAATAGGACTGGTATATGCTTTGAGTCATTCGGAATGTTTGTTGATATAATTATAGTCATTAAACCAAACTTGAAGATTTTATTTCTGCTGACAACGCACATCAATAAAAAACAATGGATGATCTGATTAACCTGGTTCGAACCGTCTGATTGACATGACTAAACCGTCTGTTTGTTCAAAGTTTAAAACCTGCTGCCTCTAATATACTCATATAAAATCATGCGCATTGAACTGATTGTAATAACTCTGAAGAAGGAGCCCCATCAACATGATAAAATTGCTTAATTCCACTCAGATTGAGAGGTCACTGTTCATCAGTGGAGTAGGAATCATTTCTGTCATCCAGGCACAGTGGAAAAAGTGAAGCAATAGAATTGAAGCGAATGAGCGGTGGTATCCACACTTTTACCTTTTGGAGGAGGCGAACAGATGGAACATTACTGGGAGGGGACACTGACAAAATCAGAGGATCTGATTGGGTTGCCGCTGATTGAAAAAATCCTATGATCTCTTGCTTCATCCTGCCTGCTGCGTTGAGGCAGCTGTGCATGCTAAAGAAGCTCACATAATCGAGGTGGCATGGGGTGAGTTTAAGCATGTATGAGTATGCAATTGGGCTACACAGTAATCTGATATTCGTAGACTAAATTTAAAAAAAAAATACACAGAGGGGAAATGACGTTAGATGTTGCACAGGACTCACGGTGCGTTCAAAGAAAATATACACAGTCTGAAATGTTTGATATTGAAAAATGTTTTTTTCTAAGATGATTGCTATTTAGAAAAGCAGTATGTATTATTTAGCTCCTATTAAAGGTAAAAACAAAACTTGATGCAATAAAGATAAAACAAATTGATCTAGGTCAATCCATCCATTATCTGCACCGCTTATAGTCACCAGGGTCTCAGGGTTGCTGGAGCGCATCCCCAGCTATCTTCGGGCATTAGGCAGTGAACACCCTGAACTGGTTGCCAGCCAGTCGCAGGGCATACAAGAACAGACAACTAACTCGCTCAGTCACACCTAGGGACAAATTTGACTAGCCAATTAACCTGAAATGCGTGTTTTTTGGAATATGGGTGGAAACCGGAGTGCCCGGACGAACCCAGGCAAACATGAGGAGAACATGCAAACTTAACACAGGAAGGCTGATATCTGGATTTGATGGACGCGCTAACCACTCACCTGCCGTGCTGCCCATTTATAAGTTTAAAAAAAAAAAATGAATACATAACTGTGATACAAATGTGCGTTTTTAAAAAAAATACTCAGCATACACTCTTGTCTTCCATATAGGTGCAAAAGACGAGGCAAAAAAATGAGATGACAAATGCTGTGGTTTGGTCACATTGAGTCCACGTGTTTTTTATTTTTCTTTGTGATTTGTAGCATTTGTTTTTGGTTGCACAACACATTACAATGACATCAAGTGGTCAAATAACACACACTGTCCCTTTAAGGGCTTCTTTAAAATCAAGGTTTTCAAATAATAAGTGCTAATTGTAACACATGCACTGGTAAGAAAACACATTTTCAGTGAAAGGTCATCACGGTTGTTTATCGGGACGAAGACTTTTTCACGAAATGGGAGAGGTATTGGTTGAATCGCAACATTGTGCTTTCATTTTAAAATGACAAAAGTTGATTAGTCCGGATATGTCTCAAAAATCATTAGTATTTAATCAGCTTTTTTTGTGTTATTGATATGAGACCGAGTTTAAGGTCTGTGACCACGGGGGATGTGTTAATGTATCTTTAATGTCTTTCTCTGGATGGTAAATACTGCCACAAGACAATGCAGCGTATTAAGACAATATAACAATATGTTAGCAAATATAATGTGCATTAACTTTGTGTCTGTCTGAAAAGATGCATAACATAGGGGTTTAGACTCCAACTAACAGGTTTACCAATGTACAGCATTGCCCTGTTAATCGTTCAACATGGATGGAGATGGATTGGACATGCAACCGTCATGTTGTCATTGCGTAAGTCTTTGTTTACTTCAAGCTCGCAAAACCGGAAGTGACACAGGAAATATTCATGTAAATAACTTCTTACTGAACATACATAGGTTTTTAGCCTTGTGGTGTATTCTAATCAGGGGACTTTAATTTTTTTAAGACAAACAATTGCCTTAAGGGAAACACACCTTTAATTGTAAAAAGTCTCAAAGGGCTGCACAGGCCACCATTATAACATCCTCTGACCTAAAACCTACAGCAGGGCAAATACAAACTAAAAAAAAAAATCAACATGAGGAAAATTAAATATATTTGAAGGCACATGAGATGATCCCCTTTCCAGGATGACCTGTCAGGAACCAGGAACGGAGACAGGAACCCAATTGCGTTAGTTTCTTAGTTTTATTTGAAAAGAGATGTAAGCTGGCATCCACGATCCAGTGATCGTTGATTGTGGGGAGCAGGTCGCTCGTGACGCGGAAGTGGCACTTCTCTTAGTGGGAGCTGAAGGTTCGCAGCGATCAGACGGACGGCAGTCCCGTGACAGGTAGGCAGAATCAATACGTCTTAGCGGGCAGGTCGATGGCTAGGGCAGGAGAGTAGCTCGAAAACGCGGGGCAGAAACAGGTCGGAACCGAAGGCAGGAATCAAAACAGGAGAGTAGTCTTTGGTACTTGCTAACACAGGAGTACAATCGGACGTCCTTGTCTGGACGCTGACCGCTTAAGAAGTGAACGTCAGCAAACCAGAGAGCGCGCTCCGGCGCGCCAAACGATTGCCACAGGTGTCTTCACTTTGGCAATCATGACATGACCAGGCTGCAATCGATGGTACAAGTAAATTAACAGACAATACACAGTCAACAATAATATTAAATAATAGGTAGAGACGTAAATCATAAAAAAAATTACGTTCTCATTTTGACCGATGCAGCGGCTTCTAGAATCTAGATGATGGGTTGCATATGGTCCAGGTGACACCAGTCAACATGGAGGAGCGTCCATGTCCTTCAAGGACAAGAAAATAAAAGTTGAGGTCGATATCAATTATAAACTATGGAATATAAGTGTGTATTAAGTCTGAATTAAGGTTGCAGAACATATTTCAGAGGGCCAAGAATTCCACAGCACCAACCTGCATATTTCTTTTTGGCCCTCACTAGTAAACCAGCATTTTCTAAGCAGAAGCTCCAAGCCTAATCATATGACGCAATCCAATCAACAAGATTAGAAGGGAAAATGTCCATCTAAATGTTCATTCTAAGACATTTTAACATTTAATTGTTCACGTAGTTTCAAAAGACCTTCAGTTCTGCGGACCAAGTTTAACTTAACATATTCCAATTGTGCTTCTTCTAAGGTCAAATGTTTTCAAGTTAGGTTCAAAGTGGCAAGTCCAAGGCCACAAATGCAAGTAACGTGTGATATTCCTATGCCTAAACCTGCATACACACTGACATGCTTCCCTTCTTGACAAAAATAGCAGTAGACAGCAGTAAATGAAAAGGCTCTTTTCCTAATAATTAGCCCCTTGCTGGGGGTGACCTTTGTTCCTGTGACAGCAGGAGACACACACAGGTAATTAATGCTCACCAGGCTCCGCCCCCTCTTCCTTGTCAGAACACATTCACACACCCGCAAAGAATTTTGAAAACTAAAACAGTGTCCTCTGCGTGCCTTTGAGGGAATTTCGCCGGCCATTCATGGGCAATGACTAGAAACTTCTCAGAAAGGAATGGTACCAATCGGCTATTAAAGACCGTTTGGTCTTGTCAGAAATTGTTAAGACCTCTTGCTATATGATTTTTTAGGAGGGACATCTATTCAAGCACCCAATTATATAGTCAGACTGTGTGTGTGGACGCAGTTTTTGTATTCAGATTCAGAAAAACATTGATTTGTGTCAACATGCTGTGTAATGGTGCATGCTCCATTTTGATGTCTTACATTGGTGACGGACATCACTTATCTCCAGGGGACCATGTTGCACTCAACGGTCGCCTAATAGGGGTGGGCGGATCGAGCCAAATATTCACTTCATCGATTCCAAGCAAGCACTTGGATTGGATAAACATTTGTTTTAGGATCTATATTTGTGTATATATCCACAAAGCACAATTTCACTATGCAGATAGGGCAGCCATTCTTTATCACAGAGTGCCCTCAGCCACATTCTAAGGGTATACCCGAGTTGTGACTGACAGGTCAACTTTTAGCACTTTTCCCTACCTGGCCTTCTGCTGCATCCTGTCTGCCAGGCACAAAAAAGGGCTCAGATCTACGGTCAAACCCCGGACAGAAACTAAAATTTACAGAGGCAAACTGGCAACAGAGTGTGGTGTGGACTTTTATTTTTAACACAGAAAAGGACAGCAACAAATGTAAGTTGTGTAGTGAAGTTGTCTGCTACTGCGACAACGAGCTGCAACCAA
This sequence comes from Urocampus carinirostris, assembly GCF_059441175.1. Lineage (NCBI taxonomy): Eukaryota > Metazoa > Chordata > Actinopteri > Syngnathiformes > Syngnathidae > Urocampus > Urocampus carinirostris. The sequence continues at coordinate 25,456,577 of NC_142358.1, read as the reverse complement.
AAATGTAAACACATTACTATTCTGAACAAAAACCTGTAAAACCCTTGTCACTATTATGCAAGGTTGGGTAGGGTTACTTTAACTTGGTTACTTTCAATTACTTTTGGATTACTCCAATACCAAATATGCTAATAAAAGACAAAATAAACTAAATATGAATACAATTATGACTCACAACACGTGGTAAGCTTTCTCTCCTGGCTTTGATCTCTTTGATCTCCGGCAAAACCAACATAAAATGCGACAGAAACAAAATGAAAATAAATCCAAACAGCTTGCCAACATCATTTTTGCCGTTCCATGTGTTCCGTTACTCCCCAAGCCTGCACAACATTTAGTAATTTCATTCATATTTAGTTTATTTTGTCTTTTATTGGCATATTTGGTATTGGAGTAATCCAAAAGTAATCAAGTTAAAGTAACCCTACCCAACCCTGCCAGTATGGCAGCAGAGCCAACGAAAAACAAGTCAATCATTATTATTTGTAAAGCCCTTAAGAACAAGAAGTCTCTAATAGCTGCACTGACCACGGACTATTACAGACTATTGACAATTAATTCTTAATGTGCACTTATGACTTAATTTTGAAATATTATGCAGTGGGTGATACTTTTTTGTCCTGTTGACATAGTTATATAATGTTTGTATTTTTGTTACATTGCTGCTGTTTTAGCAGGACTTTTTGTTTTAGAACAGTTGTAATGGAAATATTTTTTTCAATTTTGTTATCATTTCATAGTTTACAAAATAGTTATTTAATATGCACATCATTGCATATCATTTTAGGTGCCCCAAATTCTTATGCTGTGTATGTTGACCAGGAAAACTAACTCAGTGAAGGAATGGTTCAAGAATTCAATGATCATGACATTTCTAAGCAAAAAGTATTGGATTCCGATTGGTATTGGATCACTTTCAGTCAATAGTACCTTGTATTTTCTTGGTTCAGGCAGACTTTACAATTTTCAGTATCCTTTAGCATGCACACAACACACATACACCATACACATGCAATTAATTAGCCAATGCACACTATTGCTACAGTCTAAACAGCTTACTTTTTATCTGCCAAATCATTCTCTCTTCAAACTATTACCGCACATTATCGGGCACTCACTTCCCTAAACAGTAATAACTGATAAAATGAGACAGATTAAACACGCTATTAGTGCCGGATAATTGTGTGGATAATGAGTAGATTGCCAGTTATTTTCTGAACAGATAATGCCTCCAATTTGCCTCGGGAGAAGCAGTGAAATGACAGATACTATATGCAGCATGTGTGGGGAAAATATACTGAGAAATGTGTCCACCTATCTGCAATGGATCGCTCCCACTGCTTTTCAACCAGCCAGGCACCTGCTGCATTTTAATCAGTACTATGAATGTGCACGCTATCAGAGATGTCACATAGACGGTCTATATTTACAATCACTGTAGGACTTTGATTGAAAAATGAGCATGTTCATCTAACTAAAACTGATAATCAAATTCAAATGAAAAATAAAAAAACATGCTTTTCTCCACACAATATTGTGATCTGCACTTTTCGTCACACTGAGATCTGAATGTTTTCATTTCATTTGCTTTTTTCTCGTCAAGGTTGAAACAAAGTGTCCAAACTGTTTTTTTAACAATTTGTATACAACACTTTGTACTCTTAATCGTCACGTTGATTTAAGATCAGCATATGATCATGATATAAATTAAATAGTCAAGTCAAGTCAAGTCATTTTTATTTGTATAGCCCTTAATCACAAAAAGTCTCAAAGGGCTGCACAGGTTATTGCACAGACAATTATTTCAGACTATTATTACACCATCCTCTGATCTGACACCAAACATGAGGGCAAGAAAAAACTCAAAAACCTCAACATGAGGAAAATGAAGAAACCAGGCTGCAATGGATGTTACAATAACGAATAATACACACATATTGTCAACAAAAATATAGGCTATTCATATGCTATAGAGTAGAAGTGTGTTTTAAGCTTAGACTTAAACATTTCCACTGAGGTTGCAGATCGGATCTCAGGGGTAAGAGCATTCCACAGCACCGGTGCCCAGATGGAGAACGCTCTAGAACCAGCAGAACTCTTCTTGGTTCTTGGGATCACCAGTAGACCAGCGCTTTCAGAAAAAGGCTCTGGACCGGAACATAGGGGGAAATTAAACCTGAAAGATATGAGGAAGCAAGTCCATGCATGATTTTGTATAGTACTAAGAGAACCTTATAATCACATCTTAATAATACAGAAAAATGACAAATGATGTATTTAAAATTTATGAGTTAGTTTCTTTCGAAGGCATTGGCAAAGAAAGGCGTGAATGGAAAATATTGCATATTAAACCTGTATATGAAAAACAATTAAAATAGTTATTACTGGTTCTAAGTCTAGGAAATTATGAAGTCCTGATGAATTCAGAAATTTAAGCAATTGAATAATTGGGAACAAATAATTTTAATTTATTAGTTTGTATGTTTCAAAAAAAAAAAAAGTTAAACAAGAACTTAAAAGTTATAAGGAAGCTATGATTAAAAATGTTGATCTTATAATTTGAAAGGTTTCTATCTATCTATCGATCTATCTTGGTAATATCCCTCAAGAGGGGTGACCGACAGCAAGACAAACATACAATAACAAATAAAATACAAAAGGGGAAAATAAATAGCAAAAACACACACAAACATTTTTGGACCATGGCCAACCCAAATGCCCAAACACCCAAACAAGTTAGGTACCTCTGCACCCAAGTTGGTCATGCTTTCGTCCCTCCAGATGAAACGGGACACAAGAAAGCGGCCAGGTCACTCGGGTCAGGGTGACACAACACACTCTTTGTTCAACAGCAGGGCCCAAAAGCTTTCACTGGTTTACCCCTGCCGCATTATACGGGTGCCCTGCCCATCCCTTAGAACGTGTCCAAACATCCCACTATCCTTTTACAACACCTCTCCACTCATTCCTATTACCTCGAGCTTCCGCTAGATTTAGACCTCTTTTCTCCAGTGCATTCATAACACCATCCATCCACGTCAATCGCGGCCTTTGAAAAGTTTAATATTCTAAATTAGCCATTTGCAAGTTATAATACCTCAGCTAATAATTAGCCCTCATTTTTGGTGGCATTTGACCTCAGTGGTAAAAGTGTGGACAGTGTTGAAATAGACTAAATGTTTTGATTTTTTTATAAGTTGTTTATAGTTATTTTACTTCATAAGTATTTTATATATGTTACCGCCCAAATGTGTATAATATCTTACACACTAGTTCTGAAAAATCACTTCACATATAAGAAAAACACATTGTATTGGGTGAAAACCTATGAACTATCACGTAAACATACCTTCTTGAAAATATAAGTTTAGACATTTATAAATACAGTGGTACCTCTTCCTACGAACGTCTACACATAATTTAATTAATAATAATTTCCTTTGTATTGTCATTCTTTGTAAGAACGAAATGTCGATACACCTGACCTGTTGTAGCGAGCCGATGCAGCCGCAGCCAACAGAGGGCGCCGCCATTTTACCAATGTTATAAGTCTTAGGTATGACTCGGCCGAGGCGCGAACCAGCGACCTCCCAGTCTCAAAGCGGGCGCCCTACCATCTAGGCTACTGAGTACGAAAGTTTCAGGTTACAAAGTACCTGAACGGGAAAATACTGCCTGTAGTTTCGAAGCCGTTTCAGGATACGAAGTCAAAAATAGGGTACAGTATGCCCAGCTAACAGCCACTTCCAGTGTTTGCTGAATGTAAACCAGCATGCTCTTTGTGTCTTCAATTGCATCAAGCCTTACCTGGTCCCAGGTTAAAAGTGATCACAATCTGGAAAACTTAACATTGGTATTTTACACATTTTTCTAAGGATGTGTCGAGGCAGCGGAGTGGTTATCACGTCCATAGTTCTGAAAGTTCTGGTCAAGTCAAGTCATGTTTATTTGTATAGCCCTTAATCAATTAGTCTCAAAGGGCTGCACAGACCACAGATTATTGCAAACCACAGACTATTATCACACTATCCCCTGATCTAAAACCTACACTAGGGCAAGGAAAAACTCAAAAACCCAAATATGAGGAAAATGAACAAACCTTGAGAAGGGACTGCACATGAGGTAATCCCCCTTCCAGGTTGACAAAGCATTGGTTTAAATCTAAGGTAGAACCTTCCTGTGCAAAGTTTTGCATGTTCTCCCTGAGCCTGCGTGGGTTTCCTCCGGGCACTCCAGTTTCATCCTACATTCCAAAAACATGCATGGCGGGTTCAAATTGTCCCCTAAGTGTGAATAAGCAAATGAGTTGTCTGTATCTGTGTGCCCTGCGAATCGCTGGCAACCAGTTCAGGGTGTCCTCTACTCACTGCTTGAAGATAGCTGGGATGGGCTCCAGCGCACCCGTGACCCTACTGAGGATAAGCGGTGCAGATAATTGATAGATGGATGTCTAGGCATTTCCAAAAGTGGTCATTCGGAAACTCCAAAAGGACCAGTGACTGGTGACACCATACAGACACGTGTTTGCTTCTCAACAGTCTGACACCTCGGAAAGTTAAGGGGTGGTAACTGTATTTTTTTTTGTGTAACTAAATAGGCATGTCATGCATACTGATTGTGGCACCCCCTCTAAAATAACCTCCCGGCTGTAGTTTGGACACCACAGGCTTAGACAAAAAAAAAATACCCTTTCAATTTCCTATTTTCCTGATTAACTTAAAATTTCCTTTGTGAGTTTTTTTTCCACGTTAAAAATCACTGTTTTCGTGATATTCACACTCATTCTGAGGCAACCTTCTGCAATCATAATAATTGTGGCCTGATTACTGTGACCCCAGGGACTTCACCCTATGAGCAAAATTCTTTTGCACTGTGAATTTATTTGCATTCCGTTTTCTCCCGTCGCGGTTTCCTCCAGCTGTCCTTTTCAACCCAACTGGCCTAGGTGTCTTTTGGCGTGGCCGTCAAAACATCGGTCATCAATGGCGCCCTGTCCCGTCCTCTGTCAGGGCTTGTGTTTGCCTTGGGGCTTCCACGCTGCTCCAAGCAGACTATTTGTGTGGGAGAACCACGCGAAAAGAAAGCAATGATGACAGAGGGGGAGAGTTTCAGTAAACAGTGACCTGTCACAGCTCAGCGGGACATACTATAGCCATTGCCTTTCCTCTGCCACCAGGGTGATTCTAATCCTAAAAAGCCAATTAAACAAAGGAGGGTTTTGTACCATCTCTGCAGGCTGGGTCCGACGTTAATAAATAACAGGGTAAGCACTTGCTTGGTATTGCTAAGGAGGGGGTGTGTCCGATTAATGTCTTCTGACTAAACTGTACTGTTAGGTAGGGCCATGGTCAGGGTAAGCCACATGGAATATCAGGTAATATAAAAATTAAATAAAGCTGCTTTTACATCGAAGTTTTTGACATATATTTGCATAATTTTGAGGAAGAACAATTTGAATATCCAAAGTCTTGTATCCGTATGTAAGTGCAGCTATTGCCGTTGTTAAAAAAAAAAAAAAACGATAAAGAAGGCTGCTTTGTATGTCTTAAATGTTGTTTAGTTTACTTTTGTTTACATTCTGTCACATTTTAGGTCTTACTACCCTGTCAATACTCAAAATAGTATGCAATAAAAGATGACTATTCGTCATGACTTCTCATACACGTCACTGCACTGGGTTATATGATGGCTGGACATGAACATCAGTACACTGTTTTTTAAATTGTATTTCTTGATATGTCTCAATTGCCATTTAATAAGATCCTAAAATCTTATCCGCAATGTTTTTTTCCCCCTTTCCAATTACTGTGTTTCAGTTTGCTTTGGATAACAGAATCAACATACATGGAAAGTACACATCAGGTGACACCAGTGAACACATTTCTTCCTGTTGTTTAAGTGAATGAAGGAGGGAGGCAAAAATAAATATTTCCCATTTTACCTTCTGTTTTTTATACTGAAGTATGATGACCTCTTTACAAAATCTAATTTTTAATCAAAAAGTGATTCAATGTAATTTTCCAACTTATGTGCTGATCTGCTTATTGTAACTTAGGAGATTTAATAAAGAAAGGGCTCGGAAAGGATCTTTAGAACAGGTTGGATTTTCAATATTTCAAGACTGTACAGTCCTCTTTTGTTTAGCTTGCTATCTCAAAAATAAATGATGTCTTCTCTCCTTGATTTGAGTGTCTACTAAACTATAGAGTATAAAGTTTCATTCATTTCAAATATGTGGTCATCTTGTGTTTATATTTGTGATTAACCTTATAGAGTCAAAAAAAAAGTGGAAAATAGAACAACTTACCTTATCTCACACTAAGATCAAACCTTGCTCATATGCCAAGGCAGCTGCTACCATGACCGGCAAGCAGGCAGAACCCATCGAGGACACGCCATCTGCAGAAGAACAGGTTGTAGCGTTCCTAGCAGCTAAAAACATTAAACTGAACATGGACAGAATTGAAGCTTGGCACCCTCTTCCAATGAGAGGGAACAATATCCGGGCTATGATCCTACGATTTGCCAAAAGGAAACATAAGGTTGATCTGATGAAACAGGGCAGGAAACTCAAAGGTACTAATGCATATCTACATGATCACTTAAAATAAATGCTGACATGGCTAATCAAGCTAAATTCTTAAAGAAACAAAATACAATACAGAACACATGGGTTATTAACTGTCAATTATATAACAAATTAAATTGACCAGCTGAACAACCTAGAGTATTGGTAATTCGGGACATAGAATAATTTCATAGATAAGAATAAAGGTCTAGGTGGTTCAAAAATAGTATGCAAGACAAGGAATATAAACTCATGTAATGACATCAGACCGACTGATTATGAAATAGGACTCCATCAAAATATATTAGAGCAAAAGCTATCAGATTTTTGATATATTGAATACAGTGATGGTGATAATTTAGAACTGGATGATCAATAAGAAGATGGAAGCCAATTCCCATTTTTTATTTTAAATAACTAAGTATTTTACTGTAAATGAATATAATAATAATGATACAACAGAAGGGACATTTTCATGAGGAGTCGATTTTGAAATAAATTATGATAGTTTCAACTATGTAAACAAATCAAATAAAACTGAAGGAGGAGTCGCTATATATGTGCACAAAAAAAAGAAAATAATACAAAATATTTCAACGGTAATGAATGATTTACCTGGATGCTTAACATTAGAAAATGTGAAAAACGAAAAAAGGAGAAATGTTGTCGTCAGTTGTGTATACAAATCACTGGGCTCAAGTTTAAAAATGTTCACAAATTGGGCTGAAAAAATATATTGAATAATAGACAGCAAAACACTATCTGTGGAGATTTCTACATTGATCTGTTGAATTCAAACAATCAAAAAACCACTGATGACTATATTAACAGAATGTACAGCATGAGTTTAAACCCAACTATATTAAGTCTAGGTAGAATCACCCAAGCGAACTATGTTATCATAATTGACACTCTTATTATATAATATGCTGAAAATGTATGGAGACAGTAATGATGATAATGGTAAAACAAAGTGATGAAAGTACTGATGATGATGATGATGATGATAATGAAAAGACTGTATCCACAGAGTCAATGTAAATATGAATATAAATAATTTTTTACATGTAAATACACAGGGGAGCTAGTTGTGGGATGCAACGGTTGAGAAAGTCTGGGGGTATGATTTAATAAGCACATGCTTCTTACTCCCTTTCAAACATGTACATATATCATCTTTTGAGTGTTTTCTTTTAATATTTTGTTTTGTTTTTGCTTTTGTCATGTTCGAAATGAATGTTTTATTCATTCATTCAAGTTTCCGGACAGGATGATACGCATTGGTTTTCTGAACTTGCCATTGCGTGCAGTCAAACAAGAGAATTTCAGACCTCTTGGTCAGGATTCCAGGCATGCTTCCAGACATAGTATCCAACAGGAGTCTCAGCTGCCATTAAACTACATCGCTCTAATTACTTTCGAACTCGGATGAGAAAATAAAATCAGTGTGCAAGGTGCGATAGTGAGTCAAGTGTAAAGAAATGCGAAGGACAAAGAAAGTTGGTTGAAGAAGTTACCCAGGCGGTGCAAGTGCAAGCAGGAAGCATAATGCACTCGACAGATGATGACAGTTATGGAAGCTGGCAAGGCTTTAAAAAGAACAATGCAGAGTGAGGTAAAGCCCTTCAATAACAGTAAACTATCATAAAATGTTTGCCCGTAACAGAATATTTTATAATTGTAAGAATATTGTTGTTTTGCATTAAAGTGTCATGTGAAGTCCAGGATCAAGAGTCTTCAGCTGGTACAAAATGCTGCAGCGTGCTTTTAACTAGGACAAAAACGTCCGATCACGTCTCCCCGATTTTGGCTAACCTGCATTGGCTCCCTGTTAGCCTAAGATGTGATTTCAAGGTTCTCTTAGTATTATACAAAATCATACATGGACTTGCTCCCTTATATCTTTCAGATCTGATTTCCCCCTATGTTCCGGTCCGAGGCCTTCGTTCTGAGAGCGCCGGTCTTCTGGTGATCCCAAGAGCCAAGAAGTGTTACGCTGGTTCGAGAGCGTTTTCCATCCGGGCACCAGTGCTGTGGAATGCTCTTCCCCCTGAGATCCGATCTGCAACCTCAGTGGAAATGTTTAAATCTAAGCTTAAAACTCACTTCTACTCTATAGCATATGAATACTTTTCGTGGACAATATCTCTGTATAATTTGTGATTGCAACATCCTTTGCTGTCTGGAAATTCTGGAATGGGGATACCACATGTGCGGTCCTTTCTCAAGATTTCTTCATTTTCCTCATGTTGAGGTTTTTGAGTTTTTCCTTTTTGAGTTTTTCCTTGCCCTCATGTTGGTTCCAGATAAGGGGATGGTGTAATAATAGTCTTAAAAATAGTCTGTGTAATAACCTGTGAAGCCCTTTGAGACTCTTTGTGATTAAGGGCTATACAAATAAAAATGACTTGACTTGACTTGAATTCGAAAGTTGCATGAATGCCATTTTCAGACTATTTTACTTCAAATGATAGAGATACAGAAACATTTTGATGAAATGCATGTGCACACCACATGGGTGTGTGTTCAGCCCATTTGTAATCATTGAGGCACTTTATTTTAATTATTACACTATCTGCAGCAATGCTTCAGGTGCGCACAGCGCCAGCCTCAAACACGCTGACATCAAATTGAGTCATTTAAAATGGCACACACTAGTGCACTTCACTGCTTCAATTATCAACAGAAATATAACAGAATGGTTATTGAATAAAAAGGCAATTACAGCTGAGGTAAACTAATAATTAACACACAAGCTGTGCAAATTAATCATGAGAACAAAACAGCACTGGAACTTGGGAGCGATGGATATTAACTCTTTGAATGCTATTGATAGCGTAGAGTCTTGGGTTATGACAGATTCCTTCCTTCGACAGCCATGTGCTATCGAGGCCCTTTTATTATTTGAGTAGGTGTAGCAATGCCATAGGCCAAGCATGTCCAAAGTCTGGCCTGGGAGCCAGTTATGGCCCGTGTTAACATTTTTATTGTCCAGCAGCCCCTGTTAAAGCAATAATATGTGCTTCCCCAGTAATGTTGACCGCAGTAACAAATATATTTGCAACCCCAAAAATATTTCACCAGGAGATGGCAGTAGCCCTTTTGCTTCCTTGCCCATGGCTTTTAGACATGGCAAGTTGACCGTAAGGGCCGCCGCTTAGAGGACAGGTGGACATTTTTTTCAACGAAATCCGAAACAACTGCCTCTGCCTAATTTTCCAAGAGACTGTGGCTATTTTCAAAGAATATAATATCAAGAGGCACTGCCTGACAAATCATGTCAACTACAAAAAGCTAACTGGAAACGAACGCTGTGAAAAGATAAAGCAACTGGGAGCTGTTTTAACGGCATAGCATGGCTTTTTCATGAGACCCTGCGAGTCAAATGAACGTGCTACAAAAGCGAGCTCTGAGGTCTCGACTCTGATCGCCAAGCACTGCAAACCTTTTACAAAGAGTGAATTTATTACAGACTGTTAAAAGAATGCCAGGGTGAATAGTCGGCCATCACACATTTTTTATCTTACCAAATTTTTGGCTCACTTTCTGAAAAGTTTGGACACCCCTGTCATAGGCTGTGAAAATCAACCAATCTGTTTCTTTACTGACTAACAGTGGGTATTAGTTAGCAGTAATGCCTTTCTTTCAAGATGCAGGCGAGGGGAGACCAGTGCATAGTGCATGGGTTAGACAAGGAAGGCAAAAAACTAGCACATAGCCAAGGGGAGATAGTGTTTAAATAGTGACGAAGGACTGTCCTGAAAGGAGGGAAATCAGAACAAGTGACTGCAGCTGTGAGGAGGAAAATTAAATCAGGAAGTGAGTGACCATAAAAGGTTAGGTAAAAAGTCATATAAGAGAGAAAGTGTGGAAACTAGTTGAAAAGGTAACCGAAGTTACTTCACTTCCCGAGAGTGTTTAGGGAGAATTACCTGGTAGAGAAGCTTCTTGTGTTCTTCTACAAAGCCACGGCGGAAATAATTCTGGCATATGGTGTCATGATATAATATGCTGGAAGCACAAAATCAGACAGAAAAATCTATTCATTTTCTGACTGTTTACAGGTACTGTTTTGTGAACTGCAATCAGACATATGGTACCTGGACTATTTTGATACTAATCTTGCAACAATCAGTGTATAACCATACATTTTGCACAGCCTTAACTTGACATTTTATGATGAGTACTCCAACATTAGCTTATGAATGTTCTAATTCGGGCCCCGTTTTGACATGATCAAAGCCTCTAGAAATCAGTAAATGTGTAACCTCATCTTTGAAACCAAAAAGCCTAGTTTTCTCATAATTTTGCTCCGAAATTTGGGATTTGGCTGAAACCAAGTTTGTCTATTTATTTAGAAAAGAGGATAGGCGAAAACTGTACAATTATATACACATTGTAATTGGACATTCATTCATTAGCATTACTAGTTAGCCTAATGTTATTGTTTTAGTATTGCTGTTTCTTTAAGGGACTTACAACTAGTATGATTGGAGAGGGAGTCCAGTAAAGGAAGAAGGGAAAAAAATTACTGCGGATGCAAACCGATCCATGTGATTAATAAAAGGTTTCCCAAAATAAAGCTGGAAGGGAATCCTGTGAGTCATTGCAGTGGGGCAATATGGGAGACAAAAATTATATTTTCTGGGGAAGATGAGGATTTTCTTTCATTGTCTAGTCCCTGTCTTTATATAGTCAAATCACACATTTTTATGTAGGACTTAAAAGATCAGCAAATACACTGCTGGCACTGATAGTTCCTCTTATCAGAAATGACTGGCACTCAAAGGTATAACAAACATAAAAGGGCAAGGTAACTAAATCTGGGGGAGAAGTAAGACAAGAGAGGGAAGTCAAAGGGATGTGATTGACGTTTATTAACAGGTAATGAATGGCCCCCTACACCCGATGCCTGTGGGTAAGTGGGCGGCAACACGGGTTTCGCAACTCAGGTTGCAAGGTGGGAGAAAGAGATTTCAGAGATAATATAAGACACAGATACTGAGTATGCACGGGTGGTCTTCAATACCTAACAGCCTCACCTGTCAATCCTGTGCACTCATGCATGTACAACCAAAACAAACCACAATCTCCATGCATTGTTAGGATGCAGGAAATGCTACAAAGGCAATTTAGGAGGTTGTGCAACAAAATCAAAGACGTATAATTTGTGAGATCACAAGCTTTGTTATCAGCCATGTAGATTTTACATGAAAAAAATGCAAAATTTGATGTAGATCTGGAAATAAGAGTGAGTTGCGTAATAACACTTTAAATTTATTTGACAAAATATGAAGTCTCAAGTTATTATTTTATTTATCTATGCAGAGCTCACTTCAGAGATCATCTAAGGGTTGATGTCAGTAGATTATATGGATTTGAGGAAGAAACAAAAGGGAATTTGTCATAGCGAAGATATTTTTCCTGCGTTGGCTAAGTGGTTATATAATAGTAATAACAGTAAAATCACATTTTCATTAAATATTTACTTCAGTGAACCTATATACTTAAAATCAAAACAAAACATATCCCCACAAACAGGAAAAAAATACTTTTCAGGCCTCCAACTACACAGCTAGCTAATCTATATAATCCTGAAAAAATAATATATATGCTGTAATTAACATATTGATCAAAAATACACATAGCATATCGTGTTTTTTAAATGTAACATGAATTAGGGACATTTTAAATGATTTTATCGTCATCATTTGATAAATGAAGATTTGTTAGGATTTTCAAAGTTGTGCTAGCATATTGGACCTTGATTATCATTTTTTGATCTTTACTTTGAAAAACGTATCTGGTTTTACACAAAGTTAAAGCAACATTGGAGTTCGGCTATGTCAATTAATAAACCAATTGGTACAGGACGTAAAGCTTTTTGACCCGTCTAATAAATTCAGTGAACAAAAACATTTACTCCACTTTGCCTCTGAAACCTTACATCCTCTATTGGTCACCATAGAATATGGTATGCTATTTGGGGAAATAAGTTCAGACCTTTTAAAGATCAAGTGCAAAATGCTGTTATTTGTTTTGTTTTCTTTAAGATTTCATCTGACAAATCTTTACAAAGTGTATGGATTTGAAATGGAGGCAAGATGGATGTATCAGGGAGAAGTGGATGTTAAACAAACAGGCCTGCTGTTGAAGCACTCATAAATCATAAGTGACAGTTCACTGCGTGATCTGTGCCACCATTCTGGAACTCCAGCTGAAGTGGTCACAAGGGCTACTGCAATGTGGTCAGGATCAGAACAAATAATAAAGTTCTAGAAGAAGATTATGAAGTTGTTTTAAGGACACTCGTGCTAGATTACCAGGGTCCTTGATACAATATTATCAATTAATGCAAGATATTCTTATGTATGAATAATCTCATCTCATCTCATTAGCCGTACCGCTTATCCTCATTAGGGTCGCGGGGGGGCTGGAGCCCATCCCAGCCATCTCCGGGCAGTGGGCAGGGGACACCCTGAACTGGTTGCCAGCCAATCGCAGGGCACACGGGGACAGACAACTCACTCGCCAATCACACCTAGGGACAATTTGGACCGGCCAATTCACCTGAAATGCATGTTTTTGGATTGTGGGAGGAAACCGGAGTGCCCGGAGGAAACCCACGCAAGCACGGGGAGAACATACAAACTCCGCACAGGAAGTCTGGAGCTGGATTTGAACCCACGCAGGAGGTTCCCATGACATGAACTGTGCCGCACAAGCGCTAACCACTGCGCCGCCGTGCTGCCCCTGTATGAATAATATTTCCTATAAAAGAAGAAGTGTAAAATTGAAAAAGTGGTTGTATGCTCCACACCATTCATGCCCGATAAGTTAATAGTTGTGCAGGATTTACATATCTCCAGGGTGGCAAAGGGACTGACTGGTTAATATGTCCGGCTTGAAGTTCAGAGATTCAATTTGAAGTACCTATGCGGGGTTTGCATGTTCCCTCCAGGCACTCCACCTTCCTCCTCCATTCCATAAACAGGCATGGCAGGTCATTTGTTGACTCCGAAATGGTTCCTATGTATGGATTCGTATGTGAATGGTTGTATGTCTGTGTGTGCCCTGTGATTGGCTGCATTCCACTCATTGAAATATCCCTCTAAAGGTAAATAACATTCATTTATATTTTGGGGGAAAATAAATATTATTATTTAAATAAAATAAGAAAAATATCCTTTGAAATGCCCGAGCATCCATCCAATCAGATAACTTTGCTTGTTTAAAAGGTGGGGTGCGTTGCTTGTGGTGTCCTTAAAATGAAGAGAATATTGTTTTTTCTCTCATAAGTATTGTGTTACCAATACCCAACTGAGTTCAACGAGCCATTGTGATGTTTTTCCACCGCACTTATCTGCTATTAGCTAGCAAAGTTGTTCCGGACAAGGTAGGAGGAAAGGAGGGTTGAGGGTGACTTTATGGTCTTCACTAAAGTTTCTGTTGGTGTAGAATGAAAATGGTGAGAGTAAGAAAATGACTGTTTCAAGTACAGTCCAAACACCGACCCAAACCTCCAAAAAGATGAAAAGGGAAGAGTTCATTAGAGCGCTTAAAAGAAATGCACCTACAGTAAGACCTCAATTATCGCGGTTAATGGGGACCAAAACCACCCGCGATAAGTGAAAATCTGTGAAGTAGCGGCACCGCGAGCCCCTAACCCGCGGCGCGGGTACTTTCAGGCGCGATACGCGACACGCACGACACCGCGACAAGCCGAGTGGGTCGGGCGCTCGGCGCGGAGGCCGGCGTCTCCCGCCATGGCCGAGATGGCTCTACATGGTGCTACACGGCCCTCGATGGCTCCGGCTGACGGACGGACGGCCGCGGGGGAAAGGGGTAGCTGGGGGGACCTGTGAGGTTAGGGGGGGCGGTGAAGCGGAAGCCGCACCGAAACCGCGCGCCGGGAAACGAGAACGGCGCGCCGTGCTAGGGTCTTCGGCCAAGGGGGATTCCTGCAAAAAGTGAAAATCTGCAAAGTAGCGATGCCCCTTCCAAAAAAATAAAAATAAAAATAAAAATATTACAGACCACGAAGCTCTGAAGCCGCGAACGTCGAACCACGAAGTAGCGAGGTCCCACTGTACTTGCATGTGCAACATACAGAGATTGATAAAGATTGCAACATGGCATCAGCGAGTTAAAAAGTTTCAAATTTCATACCGCATGTTGAATCTTATATATATATATATATATATATATATATATATATATATATATATATATATATATATATATATATATATATATATATATATATATATATATATATATATATATATATATATATATATATATATAGTATATATAGTAAAATGGGTAAAACAATAAGGTAATTGGAATAGTCGCCAATGGCCAATTATTTCACAATGCACCTTAGCAGAAATCCTATTTTTGGAAACATCAAAAATACATTTAACACATTTTCAAAGCACAGTAGTATACATCTATTATCCATCCATTATCACCGCTTATCCTCAGTAGGGTCGCGGTCATCTTCGGGCAGTGGACAGGGAACACCCTGAACTTGTTGCCAACCAGTCGCAGGCCACACAGAGACAGACAACTCACTCGCTCATTCACATCTAGGGACAATTTGGAATGGCCAATTGACCTGACATGCATGTTTTTGGAAAGTGGGAAGAAACCATAGCGCTCGGAGGAAACCCACGCAAGCACGGGGAGAACATGCAAACTCCTCACAGGAAGGCTGGTAGCTGGATTTGATCCCATGACCCCAGAACTGTGCCGCGGACGCGGTAACCACTCAGCTGCCCACAGTGATATACAATCAATCTCAATACAAGTAATGTACAATACAATCATTTCACTGTTGTAAACCAACATTAATTGTCTGGCATTTTCACATGATGAAATATAACTCAAAATGCTGTATAAAAACATTCAAGGTTCAACGATGTTATTCTGGAGACACCTGGGAATTGAGGCAACATGTAGAAATAAGGGACCATAGAGTTTTTACAGATCAGTCAAGTTGTATTGATAAATCGTGTAAATTGTATTCATTAAACACAATATATTCCAAAAATACATCTCAATTGGATATTTCATCACAATGTTCTATGGTACAGTAAAATGACCCACCCCTTCCCCATAACCTTACTATGAGCACGGACACATGCACAACCATGAGCACTGATCCGATAAATTTGTGTAAAGATGCGGAAAGGCACAGAGAAACCATTTGTAGAAAAATAGTTTGGTGTAACCTATATTGCAGAGAAAATAGAGCTTGTGGTAACATCTGCATACAACGGATTATTGTCCAATTAGAAAGTTACACTAGTTGCTAAACAATCAGCAGGCTTTTACATTGGCACAGAAACAAGATACTGTAATTCAAAATTCTGCACTGCAGCACAAATATGCACATGCACTGACACACAGAATAGGTTTGACTTCCTTCTTATCGACAGAGAGTCTCCTGCTTCTACTGTATCGTTGTGGTCAGCCAATTCCATACCTAATAGGCTACCTAAGTGATTTTGTCTTTGTCCTTTTTGTCCTTGGCTTTCAATCAAGCACCACTGATTGCAATCTAGCCAACCTGGAGAGTGTATTCGTCGGGAGAGTGACAACTCGCTGCCAAGACTGAACGGATCTCTTATCTCACCGGGATTTCCTAGATTAATTGAGATGGGTTAAGTGGAACTACGAACAAGACAATGAAGGTAGGAGGATTGCAGAGTTGGAATGTGATGATGTTGGAACGAACGGGATGGGATTTATTTTCTTAACAAAAATAATTAGTCGGCAACTAATAATACAGGGTCGTCCTCAGGTTAAAAACGACTTCAGTTTACAGGCTAGAAATGTAACGAGGTTCACATTTCATAGCCTCACAGTTTTATTTTTTTCATGCTCTGAGTTCTGCATTTTGATTGGCTGAACTAGGCATGTCAAACATACAACACATCCATTGGCAGGGTCCGGCCCTTTAGAAGATTAAATTTAGCCCGTCACAAATTTCAAAGTACTGTATGTCAAAAAATAAGCGAGTCTCTGGGTCATTTATATTCAGATAAATATTAGATAAATGTAAACCAAATACTCACTCCGGCCGCTAGAGGGCAGCGTCAAGTTTGTATAGAATGGTGAGTAGGTTCAGGTGTAAAACTGCATTAACTCAACAGTTAAAATAAACCAGTTCACACATTTATTGCCGAACATACAAATATTTAAACAAAAATACAGTATCAAGATGCTAAAATTCGAACCTTTTCTAAATATCTTCCCCCGAGCTGCTTCTTTTTTTTTAATCAAAGGTTAAGTAATAATTCACATTGTTATCCCTAGAATATTAGAATACATGGAGCAGCATAATAGTGAAAAACGAAGCTAAAAACATGGAGTAAACATGCTTTTACTGTCTGGTCCCAGAGCCAAACTGAACTTGACATCCCTGGGCTAAACAGTTCTTGAAAAAGTAGGTAGTGGTAAAAAACTGAATAGATACATGTTTCAATTTGCAAATGTATGTGCCTGTAAAGAAAGGTTTGTTATTTGATTTCAATGTGTAATAATATAGTATTAATTGTATAATATTTGTGAAAAAAAGTACGTTTGTATTTAACTACTTCATGGATTATTATTATTATCACGAGTTATGTTTGACATAACGAGGGTTCAATGTAGATATAGTTATAAACTGTATTTATACATATAGATTAAACATTGTGTTTTTGAAGTCAGTGTATTATATTTTGTTTTCAGTTTGCACAAACTGAATAAAATTGAGGGTTTGTACCGGAATAACACTCAAAAGATCAGGTTACAGGCTTGATCACTGCACATGTAAACCTGCGTTCTGGTTAAATTATGGCCTTTAATTTGTTTCACATTCTACGTCTGTGTTCATCATCATCCTGCTCTTACATTCACCAGATCTCCCATTAAAACTCATTTAAATCACCAGCATACACCCCCAGATAAAACTTTACTCCGATGTTGTTCCCTGATGTTTTATGATCCACTTCAGGCAGTTGTGAAGGATCCAGACAGCATTTCCCTAACAGGCCTGCATTTTTGCTCCACGCTTAGCTTGTTGCATTGAAAACAAAGCTTTGGGCATTTTTAGGGAAACAAACCCAGACTGTTTCGAATTGTATATTCTGCAGTGCTTTTGAACCAGTGAACTGGGGCACACTTGTGTGCTGGAGGAAATGCCCAATTTTATCTTTGCAAAAAACACATGCAATTTTCCTTTGCTTTTATCCAGTAATCAGCCAGGTAACTAACACTCATCCACAGAAGTTGATGAGAGCCGATTACTCTTTTTTCCTTTATTTATACTATCTGCTCATGAGGTAGAACAGGGATGTATATTGTTAATCTATTTTGTTTCCCAAAAAAATAACAAAACAAATCAAGAAAAGTAAATATCTTGTGCATAAATGTGTTGATTTTAATCATTATTTTCGTATTTTACTAATAAATGGAAAAATTTAGAATGTGTTAAAAAAAAATCATCATTCGCTCTTTTTTGTTGTTTATTGTTGTTATTTTTTCAAAACAACATAAAAATATACTAACATTTGAAAAACTGGTAAAAATATAGTTACTTCCAAAATTGCAGAAAAAAGATTTATCAAAATGAATAGCCTGTTGTCAGGACCAGAAAGGAAACAGGACCAGATTGCGTTGTTACGTTTCTCACACGTTTTATAAGAGGAAAGAGAAAGGGCTGCACCCACGATACGGTGTTCGCTGGACGCAGGAAGCAAGTCGCTCTTGTACTCGGGTAGTGCTCCGAACACCGAAGTGGAACCTCCGTAGCGAGCGATGGCGGTGTTGTGGACGGAAAAAACGGGTCGATAGCCGGGACTGGGAAAGCAAAGCGTGGTCAAAAGCGAGTCGCAAGCCAGAATAGGAGAGAAGACGTAGTCGGGGACGAAAAGAGGTCGCAAACCGGGACGGGAGAGCAGACGTGGTCAGGATCAAAACGGGTTGAAGCCAGGGGACAGACTGGAGCAAAAAATGGTACAGGTGGGAGTCAGAGTCGAAAAAGGGCTTGCCTAGTGTTCACTGAGGTCTTCAGACGGACAGACAAAAGGGGACAGACAGGACTGGGTTCAAATACTGACCGGGAGCCAATCAGCCAAATCAGCGGGCACAGCTGAGTCACATTAGTAATCATGACTGTATTACCACTGGAGCAATGGTTAAAATATTTGAAATAAAATCTTTATTTTGTCAATTTTAGAAACTGTATAATTTCAGTTTGAAAAAAAAACTATGAAACTGGCGCAAATTATTTTTTTAACATTAACAATTTGAATAGATGACATGCCTTGAGATGTTTTGATAGAAAACAAGGGTTGAGAGACAATTTATTAGTGTATACATTTGTTACATTATTTAATCACATACTACATATATGTTTAACATTGATTTAGTCATTAAATCAATCCCAGCAAAATAAAAAAACTGCAAAACAATAATGTTAAATATTTTCAATAGGCGTTGAGTTGTACTTGTTTTTCCCCAATTTTTAAACCATCCTGTGTCTTTTAAGAAGGAAATGATCAGTAAAATCAAACAAGAAACAATTTCACTGTCCAAATATTTGTTTTGCTATTTGTTTCATGTTTTCATCAGAGGTGCATGTTTTGCTTGAGATAAGTGGTTTTCTTGCGATCAAAGTGACATGATATGCCTCCTACCCGTTCCTATCTAGCTTGATTGCCATTCCATTTATTTATGTTTTTCTACGTCGGGTAAATACTTTGATGAATTAGACATTAACCTCAGACATTTCAAAGAAGGAATAACTGTTGTTTAAGAAATGTGTGCTATAAAAACAGATGTTCTATAGGCAGTTACCCTTGAAGATAAAATGATCCACTAATGCCACTTTTCAGATCCATGTTGTTAACTGACTTGTCTTTTCTGTGGGTCACGCTCCCAACCATACTACATAACCCATAATAGCAGGCTCAGCTCAAGTTGTAACACCACAGGCAGGTTGAAAAGTTTGTATCGTAGAGGTGATTGTATCATAGCAGACTGATACAGAGTGACACCGAAAACTCTGGAAATGTTAAAAGAAAAATGCTAAACAAGACTTTTGAATGTTACAATTTTGAGAGAAAAAGTCGCAAAAGCAAAAAGTCAGTTACGGTGGATTCTTAAAATATGTTTATAGGAACCAAAATTGGCCAGTTGATTTAACAATCAAAGTTAAGACAAGAGTTTTACCAAATTTGGTTTTACAGTTCTGACAATGGGAGTTAAAATACAGGCTGTGGTCACCTTTTGAAGCGATATGTTTTTCCTCTGTTGTTTGTGCTGTTTGACTTCAAACAAACTTCCAAAGACATTTGAGTTTATTCAAGAGTCTCTCGTCCCAAGGTGTGACTGTGAGAGTGAAATATTTAGGTGGTGGATTGAGATAGGGCAGACTTCAATGTCAACTGGAACATGTTTCAGCTCAACCTCAACCCTAATGAAGATTTGCTACAGAAAAAAAAAGATGAATGTGAAAAACGCCAACTAAGAGGATCTCTAAGGAACATGGTCTGAGAGGCTGCAAGGACGAACAGACAATGGTATCACGCCAGTTACGTCAGTCCATGCCAGCTCCAGCACACCTGGTCATTGTGACCTCTCACCTTAGCTGAGGACTTCACAGCAAAAACCAGAGAAACAGGAGGTGCAAGACTAAAGACAGATTGCTTTGGGGGCTGGGGGACCAAACAGACTCGCTAAAGAAAATCAAAGCAAATATAGAAAGCAGCTGAAACGTATTGTTTATTTTTGTGGATTCGCTTACAGTATTTTATGTATATTTACCAGAAGACATATGTCAATCAGCATCCATAAGGCTGTGTGATCAGCAATTGAGTGCCTAAAATTTGTCTAAAAGCCCGCCTGATCTTAGACTAACATGTGACGTAACTAAAACAAATATGCAACCAGACACGACCAACACACAGAGCTTATCATATGTCAATATGGAAATTGATGACAAAATCCATATGGATGGAAGGGAGAAATAGCAGGTGCAGGAGTGTCCCTACCAGTCGTCCTGAATCCAAACAAAATGCCCAAGGTAAATACTGGCACCTTGTCAATGCACACACACACACACGCTACATGCACACACGCACACTCCCATGCACGCTAAACCAACCCAAAGTAAATGTATGAAGCAGCCAGCACAAACAATACTTTCGACTACTTCGACATTGCCTTTTCTTCTCTTGGTGACGCAAGAGTCCTGGAAAAGAAAGGAGGGAGCTAATCAAAGCATGTGAAACTTGAGTGCTACAATCAGAGAGCGCGCCAACATGTGACACACTGTTGACATCAGACTCTCCGGCTCCTTGGAATTGCTTCTTAGAATGTCTGCACTTGTGAGAAATACACCATTTGTTTTGGCCTTTGCCTTTAAAATTATCCTATTGTTTGAGAGGGCAGCTTTATTGTTCTCACTTTGAGTTAGAATATGTTCAGCCCTGAGAAGATTGTATTTAGGAAAATTGTATATGGTTGGCATACATCCATGACTTCTGTAATGAGTGGCAAGTCGTTCATTTGATAACTAGGTCATCAGTGGAACTTACTGAACTAGTGTCTTTTTAATGTCAGGTTTCCTTTTTTTACAAAATGAAAAGTAAACAAAACATTAGGGATCGTCATTGATAATAACAGTGAACATTGTTTGGATTAGACATGGCACTTCAGGATAAACACGGAATGAAGACCTAAAAGAATAAATTTACAGTAGATCTTGGACACTGGCCTAAGTTCGTTGTAACATTAGCCCAATTAAAAGTAGTGCAATGAGATTTAGCAGCGACACCAAGCTATATATTTTCAGTCTTGCATGCTCATATGAGGTGGTGATGGCCTTAGGGAGTAAACTGTATCCAAGTCTTTGTATTAAAGGGACAGCGTTGGTTATTTGACAACTACATGTTGCACCTATTGTGTGGTGCTACTGAAAACGAGTTCTCAAAAGGAATGATACAACCTACAGGGAATCAAACTGACCAAACTGTACCATTTTTCTTCTTAATTTTTTAGCCCAGCTTTTCGCAAGGTTCCTGCAGCAGCAAGATGGCGGACAATTAAGTTAGCTCATAGTAGCTGCACCTCATGTTATGTAAAATACATCCACATTTCTCAATCTACAAGTAGTTAGAAAATATACACGATTAGATGAAAGTTTATTTTATATTTATCTTTGCTTTACATTTATTTCAATGTTGTTTATAACAAAAACATTTTTACTGCCAGGTGTCACTAAATAATACACACTGTCTCTTTAAGGTACCTATAGCCCCTATCAAAACGGGCAGCAGGTGAAATAGGTGCTGGAAGGGATGAGAGTAGTCCTCTATAATGTTCTTGCCAACAACGTCCTCCAGACTGAGCAGAGAAGCCATTGATTCTCTGGCCTGTGTTGATGACAGTATGGATAGATTTTTCTGACTGATTTTGTGCTTCCAGCATATTATATCATAACACCATATGCCAGAATTCTCTCCACCGTGGCTTTGTAGAAGAACACAAGAAGCTTCACTCCCAGGTAATTCTTCCTAAACACTCTCGGGAAGTGAAGTCACTTCGGTTCCCTTTTCAACTATTTTCCACACTTTCTCCCTTATGTGACATTTTACCTAACCTTTTATGGTCACTCACTTCCTGATTCAATTTTCCTCCTCACAGCTGCAGTCACTTGTTCTGATTTCCCATCTTTCAGGACGGTCCTTTGTCACTATTTTAACACTCTCTCCCCTTAGCTATGAGCTAGTTCTTTGCCTTTCTTGTACAACTCATACACTCTTGTCTCCCCTCGCCTGCATCTTGGACCACGATTGTAGCCTCGCAACCTGACTTCCAGTGTCTCGAACCATCTCCGAATAAAGACTTCCGTTACTACATTATTTTGTATTTCTGCACCGTACTATTGCACCACCTTGAGAGGCAGACCAGGAGTTTAAAGGAGTGGACATCAATCAACACAGTATTCATTGACTGGAGCTTGGTTTGTGCTTGTCCTCCAAAAGTTTAGTATGACTTCCTTGATTTTCATAGTTTTCAGTAGGAGTTTATTTTAAGAAATACACCTTTGACAGCATCTCCATCTCCTCCCTCTATTGTTTTATACCAGTTTTCTTTTTTTTTCAAAAGATCTGACCTTGTATTTTTTCACATTTCATATTGCCCACCAATAAAACTAACACATATTTTTTTAATCGACCTTCTAGCTAAGGACAGTAACCTAGTTAAGGAATAAGAATATGAGTGGGTTTTACTATTCATGGAGATAAAGTCCTGGTATTGATGACAGGAGGAAGGGATGATGACAGCCTGCTGACAGGAGGGTCAATAAGGGAAGGAAGCAGTGTGGAGAGGGGGGTGGAAATGGGAGGACATTGTCAATCATTTGCGCTAATGACAGAGGCAAACAGACACTGGCATACATTAGCATGCTTGTGCATCATCACACACACACAAGGACGAACACACACTCACTGAAAAAGACATTGCCTACACTGAATGAGTGTCCGACTGGCTTGACAAATGACAATTTATTGATCACCTGCATGGGAGGGTGATACAGTTAATCACAAGGTCACACACAAACATGACTGTCTTGCTCAGGCTCGCTGGGGTCACCCCGAGGCCGGGATGCAGGGCAGACTATATCATGTTACACACCCTAGTAGCATGCCAAACAATCATTACTTCCAACACATGTACTGTGTCATTGGATTTATTGTACATTACTTACCATTATATACTGTGTGTCAGACTATTCCATTGTATGTAGGGAGTTTGAATGATCCATCCATGTATCTATCAAATTCACCTATGAACAAATCCATCAATAATTTGTACATCCATCCACCCGTTGGTCCCTCTGTCTGCTGTGATCTTTTAATGCATGCATTCATCCAATGAATCAATTCATGCAATAAATCCATCCCTGATTCTACCATCTATCCCTCTGTCTGTTCATCTATCTGGTATCATTCATCCATCCACCGGCCCATCCAATAATTCCATCCACGCAATCCATGATACAGCCATCCAACCGGATGTCTGCTAACTTCCACCCATCAATCCATTTTTAGTTTTTGATTTAGTCTACCCACCCAAATGAGAGCATCCTGTAAAAAAGTGGTCTCCAACGTGGTGCCTGAGTAGCCAGTGGACAGGTTCTGAAAATAGCTCACCACTGATGGGTCATTGTGATTTTACAGGAAATTTGATTACTAACTGGCATGGTGTTTCAGTGGTTGACTGGGCCTATATTAACTCAACTTCTGCTAATTACAATCTAATAATAACCACAAAGTAACAATATTGTAATCATGTGATAAGATGACATTTTATAAATGCATTTTAAAACGGTACCCTTTAATGCCAATCAGCAACAAAAAGTAGCTCTCAGATTTAAAAAAAAAATGTCTGTGACCCATGCTGTAAGAAGTACGGATCACCACCTTATCGTGGTGGGGCACTTTGCGCATCTCCAAGACCCCTAGAGCTATGTCGGCGGGAGTCTCGTACTCCTGGTAGGGTTAACCAAGCCGAACAGGTCGAAGGGTAGAGTCCAGACTAAGAGTGATCCCAAATGCTGGTGGCGGCACGCTTTGAGGCGGTTTCCTACAGACCTGGATCCCGTTAGCCGCCTGCAGTTGTAGAAAGATGCCGGTCGTCTAGGGTGTCCCTTGCCACTGGAACCATTTTCTTTACAATCAAGATATTGGCGTTGGGGAAAGCGCACCCCTTACGCCACTTTAAAAACCTTCATTGCGCAGGTATCCTCTTTTACCTGAGTCTCCGACCACAATCCAGGATCGGACTGTTCAAACATCAGCAGACTCACAAATAAAAAAAGATGGTCATCATCGAATCAATGGACAACCCCCAACAAGAAGTACGGATGACCATTTTAACTTTTCAAACAAAACCCCGAGTGAACCCTTGTGAAATGTGCTGATGTTTTGTGCGATATCCATGACACATTTCATGACCTCATACACGGTGGAGATGGTTTGTACTACCTACTAGGATTGGAAGCAAAACAATCGCTGGTGACAGGAAGGTTAAAAAGGACGGACAAAAAAAACGATGCTGACTTGCGCTTTTACCATGGAAGTAAAAATAAATTAAAAATAATAAATAATAATAAAAAAAGGCATAACTCAGAAGCAGAAATACAACATGGAGTATAACGGTGTGTGTGCGTGGTGTGCATTTACCTGAATAAGTATGTATTCGTGTCTGGTAAATTGGTGCTGACACAGCAAGTAGGTTGTGACATTAATTAGCAAGCTTCAGTGAAGGCTGAAACCTAATCTTTTGGAGCAAAGAGACACTCGGGGGTATGGGGAGACACATGCACACACTCTCATGACCTCACATCCTGCAAATGGAGGTGAAGGTGGGACATGGATAGAGTTCTAACATAGTCAAGATTCGTCTTCATGCATAAAGCACTCCTAATATACATATTTTCATTCAATTCCGGCATTTAATTACAAAAAAAGAAGGTTGTGCTTATAGAGAGGTTTAAGTATCCCCAGAATGCTTAGAATTTAGATGTTGCTAGTCTCACCAAAGTCATGTGAAGTAAACAGTGGAGTTGCGAGACAATATAGCACAATTTGATAACCAATATACTCTACAAAATTAGTTTTTATTGTCTACTGGAAACTGTCAGTAAGTCAAACCTCAAGTCCTCTTGTGTTTTTGTTCCAGCTATAGAAGAGGGGACCTTAAGCCGGTTTGGCAGATATGTTTTTTTGATTAAACTAAAAACTCAGGCTAATTTAATAATAGGTTGGTTAAGAGTGAAGGATTTTAGCATGCCCAAAAAGTCATTTATTTCCATTGTCAAATTGATTGCAATTTTTAAGTATTGCTGGCTCTATGAAATACTTGTCAATACTAACCACTACAACATATTTTGTTGTAGGGGTAATTAAAAAAAATCATAGTAGTTAAGAAATCTGATTTATTAAATTCCAGAGCATTATTTGTTAGGTGGTATTCTTTATCCATTTTGAAATGAGATATGATTGAAAAAAAAAAAAAAAACTTAATCGTTCCGTAGACCATCACATATTAGCTTTACTCTGCAAAAATAAAAGCAAATTATGAATGAAAATAAAATGATTGCCCTATTGCTAGAATATTTTGCTCATTTTTAAGGAACTCATCTTTTTCGCAAAATATTAATTGTTTAAAAAACAATGAAAAAAACCTATGTAACGTCAACAAAAAATATTTTAATTTGCTAAATTATTTGCTATGAGAAATAATTGCACATCATAAGTATTGTTTTACTCAGTTATGTGAAACATGCTTCAAAACGATTGTTAAATGAGTTAGTCAAGATGGCGGCGCGTTGTGCAGACGCTGCGGCTCAGGCTCCAGTTCGTCTTTTGTTTTTCAGTGTCCCCTGATCCCTCATATTTTCCCTTCGACTCCCTTCGCATTTACAATAATATCCACTACATCCCGAGGGATATACAGAGACCACCGGATCTCCCTGGAAGATTTGCCCGCCTGCCGACAATGACAACGACGGAGCAAAGGCTGAGCTAAGAAGGTGACCACACAGACCAGCGCTCCCAAGCATGTTCAACCAACGCCAAATGCATCGTCCACAATGAGTGAATTAGAGCTGCGGATCGCCACCAACAACGTCCGGAATTGGAGGAATTTTTTTTCCATCACGGAGTCTTGGCTTTCCCGACGCCGCATTACATCACCGGCTCGAACGAGACGAAGACTCCGGTAAAAACAGGGGTTGGAGACTATGCGCTACAATAATAGCCGAACCATTGACACACACTGCTCACTCGATATGGAGTTTCTAGCAGTATCGTGCAGACCCTTCTATGTACCGGGAGAGTTAACTGTGGTCTTTGTGTTTGATGTATACTTTCCACCGCTAACAGTTTCACCGGATGCTAACGTTAGCATAGCGCTAAATCTCCTGCCCGCTGCTATCATTAAACAGCAGCTTGCACACCCCAACAGAGCTTTATCGTCGACGGCGACTTTAATCGGGCATGTTTATGGACTGTACTCCCAAATCCATTCAATTGTGGACTGAGCAATTCGGAAAACACTGGACTATGTGTAATGTAAGATCAAACATTCGGTTGCATTCGGCAACTCGGTTTGGTCTTGGGAACCTCCTGTGTGGGTTCAAATCCAGCTGCCAGCCTACCTGTGCGGAGTTTGTATGTTCTCCCTGTGCTTGCGTGGGTTTCCTCCGTGGATTGGCCGGTCCAAATTGTGAATGAGCGAGCGAGTAGTCTGTCCCTTTGTGCTCTGCGATTGGCTGGCAACCAGTTCAGGGTGTCCCCTGCCCACTGCCCAATGATTGCTGGGATGGGCTCCAGCACCCCCGCGACCCTACTGAGGATAAGCGGTGCAGCTAATGATATGAGATGAGATTTAGCAATCCTAAACCTTAGCAAATGGTTCTGTCATGATTACCCATTGCCCTCACCTGTGCCCGCTCGTTTGGCGCCAGCTGCTGCTCATTGCCTGATTGGTTCCACTCCTATTTAAACTCAACGATTCCATTCACTCCTTGTCAGTCCGTCAGCAAACCTCCGCACATGCAAAGCAAGCACTATTTAACTCTGGCTCCCATCCGTCCCGTCCTTACCTGTATCCTGCTCGTCTGCGCCTAGCTTCCCGATAGTCTTCGACTCCCTGACTTTTTCCTTCCTTCAACCATGCTCCGATCTCCTGCCACGGCTACTCGACCCGTGTTTTTCCACTGACCACGCTCTGATCTCCCATCCTGGCTTCTCGACTCGTTTCCGTCCATTGACTACGCTCCAATCGCCCATCCCGACTACTCAACTCGTTTCTGCCCATCGACCACGCTCCGATCACCCGTCCCGGGTACTCAACTCGTTCCCGCCTTCCGACCATGCTCCGATCCCGTGAACTCCCTGCTCCTCCTGCCCAGCGATCGCCGGATTTCTGGGGCTTGGTTTCCTATACCTGACTTTTTAACTTCCGCAATAAAGTTTGTTGTGAAACGTCACGCGTTTGGGTCTATCATCTGTTCTGGTTACAACAGAATCTATTAACATTATTTATTTATTTTTTTTAGTATAGAGTTTGACAGGAACATCTAATCCAATAGATTAGGAATCAATTTAAATGGTTGTTTGTGTTTATGTATATTGTATCTAAAGACCTTTCTTCAGAAAACTATTTTTATCTGAATACAATATTTTTTTAACAGTTGTAAATGCTGTAATTTCCTCACATACTCCCATTTGAGAACTGCTACTGTGACATATTTTGCAAGCAATGTTGCTCTTCAGAAGCAGAAGTTGTCCTTTTACAGTTCCACATAAAGAGAAAATAGTAAATTTCATTCAGCAATAAACCTGGTCTTAAATGAATGCCCAGTGTTTATTAAAACCCAGCGATTTAATTGAGGACATGCTTCAAAAACAAATACAACATACATACATGTCACGAAAGGTTAATATTTCGCATCGTATCCACAGGTACTTATGCTATGCTTATGCTTTTTTTTTTTGTTCTTGTACAATTTTTTTAAATGTGTAAGGGCCCTCAAAGCACTTCACCTTCTCATGGCATATTAAGAGCAGCTGAGTGCCCAAGTTTCTTGCTCGACGACACCTTGACAGAGTAAAAAGGAAGGTGATGAATTAATGAACCTTGGATTGGAGAGGAACTCTTTCATGCCACTCATTGAGACACAATACATGCTCTCTACCTCTATTTATCTAAATACCTACAGTGGAACCTCAGTTTTCGAACGCCTCTCAGTTCGAACGAATCGGAGTCCGACCAAAAATTTCGAGAAATTCTTGCGTCGCTGTTCGGTCAAAAAAGTCGGAGTTCGAACGCCGGTAGTGCGTGAGTGCGTAGGCTAGTGTGCGATGCTGAGCGGCGTACGGGTGTAGATCGCTTTTTTCGTGACCAACTGTTATTGCGTGCGGATGTGCTTCGTTTTGCTTTCGCTTTTAATATATGTGTACAAAGTGTTTTAGCCCCTAATTATGCCTCCGAAGAAAGTCAGTGCAAGCAGCAAAGTTGCTACGGGTGAAAAAAGAAAAGTAGTGCGTACAACTATTGCGTTTAAGAAAGAAATAATAGCAAAATATGAAGGAGGTGTGCGAGCGCCTTCTGCTGACCACCACCAAGGTAAGAAATACTATTCATAATTCTTTAGTTTATCCTTTTTTTAATTTTTACACGTTCATGTTAGCGTAATCTTTCGTACGGAAGATTACAATAACCCAAACGTACGATTAGCCTGCGTTAGCTTTATGTTTACGTTAGACATTCAAGGTAAACATTCAGGGTGTTGGAACGGAGCCCAACATTCAGGGTGTTGGAACGGAGCCCCCGTTCCAATGAACCGCTCACCACTTGTTGTGGAGACCCGGGTGCTAAATGACGTGTAAACGACCTGATTTTTTTTATTTTTACACGTTCATGTTAGCGTAATCTTTCGTACCGAAGATTATGATAACGCGAACGTACGATAAGCCTGGGTTAGCTTTATGTTTACGTAAAACATTCAAGGTAAACAAACATTCAGGGTGTTGGAACGGATTAAAACGATTTATATTATTTTTTATGGGAAAAATAATTTCTGTGATCGAACAAATCGGTTTTCGAACAGGGTTCTGGAACGGATTATGGTCGAGAACCGAGGTTCTACTGTATTTTTCTTCTCAGCACTATTTTGGCCTGGCAAAGTCCCACGACCAACTGAAAACGGGTACGTGACCCACATTTGGGTCCGCAACCCATCAGTTGAGAAACAATGGTCTATAGCTCACCATAACATTAGTAAACAGTGGAACATGGATCACATATCACAGTTACCTATACCAGCCGGACAAGAGCACACCCAAGTCAAAGGCCGAGACATAGCAAACCAGAAGAGAACAAGAGATATTTTCACCGTTTGGACCAGGATTCTGAAACTTTGCAAGACTCCTACATACACAGTTAGCTGTGTTTACAAAGGCCAGCGGCAGAACCAATGCAAACCATACGGAGCATAAAGACGCCAGGATGAGTGTGCGTGGCGGCAGCAGGGAAAGCAAACCAGACTTGGGGTTTTTCTTTCTTTCAGAGTGCTCAATTCAGCTCCCTCCCCCAATTTCTCTCACAGGCACGTCTGGTTTTGGTTCCATCGTATTCAGCTTTTCCGCCCCGTCAGAATACTGCCTTTCCCCCTCTGCTTGGATGGATAAAGCTGCTTTCAGTTTGTTTCCGTCACATCCAAACAAAATCAGACAAGGATCAGCAAGAAAAGATAAGCAATGATTCAATGTGAGAGCATAGTCTAATACATATCCCTGGAACTGTTCCAGTTACACTCAAATGCATTTTTAGTTAAATTCTGCTCGTTTCTGTTTTTAAAAATTGAACACCAGCAACGGAGATTGTATAGTATGCCAGTTAGTCATGATCCCTTACTGTTGTTCATTATTTTAACTTGTGCACTGATTACATCATTTTCTCCATTGGCCAATAATGTAGAAAATTCTTTGATAACACACACTTTAGATCGGCCTCATTTTTTTTAACCTGGGACAATTATTTTTTTAAAGAGCTCAAAGGAGGGCTTCTAGAACATATTCAGAATTTGTTACCTGGCGGTTGTTTGTACAGACCTCCCCGGTTTTCTTTGCACAATAGACAAAGTATCATGGCATTAGAGGGTACGCCGACACACTGGTGAAAAACATTGTTTTGGAGGGGGAGTGTGTGTGAATTATTGAGTACCTCTTAGGGGGTGAAAAAAAAACGTTTTTTTAAATGTTTTTAATTAATAAGACAAAAAAATATATGAACAATCATACATTGCTGTTCTTTTACCCTGACACCCTTTAGGGCAGATCTGCTTTTTGTAACCTAGAATATTTAATGAAAATGAATGGGTCAGGAGATGGTTTGAGAAAATTGAAGATTTTTATTAAGAGAGTTTTTTTGTACAGTCCTCTCCTATTCTCCTTGCAAATTAAAGTTAATTGATGCCCCTTCTTATTTTGTGTACGGACTAAACTATTAACTTATCATCAATTTCGGACCAACACAAATTTTTCTTTTTTTATTTAATCTAGTTAAGCACAGGGCAGCACGGCGGCACAGTGGTTAGCGTGTGTGCGGCACAGTTCTGAGGTTATGACTTCAAACCTCCTGTGTGGAGTTTGCATGTTCTCCCCGTGTTTGCATGGGTTTCCTCCGGGCACTTCGGTTTCCTCCCACATTCCAAAAACATGCATGTCAGGTCAATTGGCCGGTCCAAATTGTCCCTAAGTGTGAGTGAGAGAGCGAATTGTCTGTCCCTATGTGCCCTGCGACTGGCTGGCAACCAGTTCAGGGTGTCCCCTGCCCACTGCTCGAAGATAGCTGGGATGGGCTCCAGCGCCCCCGCGACCCTACTGAGGATAAGCGGTGCAGATAATGGATGGATGGATAGTTAAGCACACATTTGTTATTATATATGCCAAATGCAAGTATGTAGTGTTCGACAGTGACCAATTTACCTGCAAATGAGGTCAAATTTTGAAAGCATGTAGTAAAAAAAAAAACAAAAAAAGTTGTTAACAGATCTTCTACCGTCAAACCATATTACCATTAGTAATTGCGTTACCATTTACCTTCAGTTTTGCACAAAACACCAGTAACTGATTGATAGGGTAATAAGATTTCAAATTGTCATGATTACCGATGTGAATCACCACTGCCCGCTCATTTGGCGCGAACCGCCGCGGGTTCTGTTTGGCTCCCTGTCCCTACTTAAACCCAGTCCTGTCAATCCCCTATTGTCAGTCGGTCTGCAAACCTCTGTTCATAAAGGCAAGCCTTTTTCAACCCTGACTCCCGCCTGTCCTTTTTTTGCTCCCGTTTGTCTCCGGCTACGACCTGTTTTGATCCCGACCACGTCTGCTCTCCCGTCCCGACTTACGAACCGTTTCCGACCTCGTCCACGTTTTTGCTCTCCTGCCCCGGCTATCGACCTGTTTTTCCATTCCTGACACAGCCATAGCCCGCGACGGAAGATCCACTTCCGTATTCGGATCACAATCCAATTGCGAGAGCGACTTGCTTTGAACATCGGATCGCTACCATACCTCTTTCTTTCAATAAAGTTGTGGGAAAAAAATTACGCGATTGGGTATACCCTGTGTGCTGGTCTTGAAAAAAATGTGGCAACATTTAAATAAAAACAAATAAGTACATCTATAATAATGGTTGTCAAAAGGTGGGATACTAGTATGGTGCATACCTAAAATATTTTCAACACATAGGTGGGAGTTTTGTTCATAAATATCTAATTTACATTCCCAAACGGTTAAGAAAAGATGGGACCGTTTCACACAACCTCTTACTGAGTCTCCATTTTACTGTTTGTCCTTACTATTGGTATATGTAGCATGCAAGGGTCTTCTCATATTTCTGGGGGCATGTTGTACTCTCAGGGGAAAATACTCGATCAGACAATCTGTTAAAGTTAATCATTATAAAAACTCTTTGGTGGCTCTATTCACTCAAATAAAAACAGATGTTAAGTTAAATCAATGTCCCTAGCGGAGGAGCCCTGCGGGGAGTCCATTTGGCCAAGTGTCCTCGACAGAGACTGGCTCGTCCGGTCGGGCGTGTGTTTATTATTCGTCACAGGAAACAGGAAAAGGAACACACACACATGAGCATGACTACACAATAAAAGAATATAAGATTGATAAACGTACAAAAGATGTAATTAGACTGATGATTGAAACGTTACTTTATATGTGTGTGTGTGTGTGTGTGTGTGTGTGTGAAAGATTGTTTTTATATTTAGGAATATAAAAACAAGTTATTTTCATTGCATTGAATTCTGAGAAATGTACATCCAAAACGGGCAACTTTACACAATCAGCGAATCGCTATCACTTGTGGCTGGTGATTGTGTGCTGCACACTATCAAATGTGATGTATGGAAATGACACGTAACAGTTGCAATCAACCAACATAAACATAAAGCAAAGGTTTAAATTAAGCGTTTTTCTGGTCCTTCTTGTGATCTTGTGGGGGTCCGCGCATCAGCACCCAAAATTTCTTATCATCATGGTATACACAGTCCATCAAATAATGGTCATAAGAAAAAATCATCGCATGAAAATCTTTTCTGATGGTAACGTCAGCATGGTGGGCATCAGCATCAATGGTGCCCAAATGCACACAAGCGCCTCTGCTGCAGGTAGCTATTGTTTAACTAAATTGTGTTTTTGTAGTTCATACAGTTGTCAGGTTATACTTTCAAAAAAAATCAAAATTTATACATGATCATAGTTATATACTACTACACTAGCTTATCATCCCGCACTTAGCTGAAATGAGCCGGGGACTCCCAGGATGTTGTGGAAGCACAATGCAGAACCACGGATTGGTACAAAACGGTTGTCTTTTATCAGAGCAATGTTCGACATACAGACAGGCAAGCAGCAATGCAACAGTGTCCAGAGCACCAGAGGCAAACAAGCGTTACAAAATAGACAGTCAAAAGGTTCGGAGATCCAGTGAATCCAAGCAGCGGAGTTGATAGTCCAAATGTATATCAAGGGTTTGGCACACTGCATAGAAAAGGGTGCTGTGACAGTAGTGCTTGGGACATGATGATTGGAAATGAACCAAACCAGCAAGTAACCAAGGGGACAGAGTACTAATAAAGGAAATATGATAAGTAGTGAGGAAAATATGCAGGGAAATCAAGACAAGTGACAACACGGATTATTAGGTAAGGTCGAACAATAGAGAAAGGCAGCGCAACAGAGAGAAAGAGAGAGAGAACATACACATAGTCGTAGTTGTTTCTAACAATTATTCTCACTTAAATATATTCTTAAACTTACTTTTAAATGCAGCCATTTTGCTGAAAATCATTTTACTCATTACACAGTAATATTTAAATGTTTCATACTTGTAGTTACCCAACATTCTTTTCTTAGAGCATTGCAAACAGTACAAACGTATCTACAACTGTGAAAGTACTTATTCAGCTAGACATATTGATGGATTATTGTTGTTTTTTTATTTTGTACCACACTCCCAAGACACACTTTTCTATAATTATCACCATTTCTGTTTTTTGTAATACTGTAATACTACTAATTTTAATAAAAGTATTATTATTACACCAACACTAACAATAACACAATCTTTACCATCATCACCATAATACCCATAATATTAAAATCTGCTAGTACTAATAGGTATCATTTAAATACAAATCATACTACTAGTACCATCTATAATCATACTTGTAAATACCACTACAAAAACTTCTATGTAAAAAATGAAAAAGAAGTAGACATAGAAGATATCGTCAATATTAGAATTGAAAAAAAACCCACACTCAAATAACTAGGTAAAGGTTGTTTCAAAATTTCATGACTGTCTGTTAGCAGATATTACTGAGTAGGCGCAAAAAACAAATGTACGTTCACTTGTCTGACACTTCAGCCCGAGGCAGCACAGCAGAATAAACAAATAGACACGAACATGCGTGCACACACATGCTGAAACACATACTCTCTCTAACTGGACCCAAGGGACTGCCCATG
Organism: Urocampus carinirostris; assembly: GCF_059441175.1. NCBI lineage: Eukaryota > Metazoa > Chordata > Actinopteri > Syngnathiformes > Syngnathidae > Urocampus > Urocampus carinirostris. The sequence continues at coordinate 25,422,389 of NC_142358.1, read as the reverse complement.
GAGGACAGATGAAGTTACAGACAATGAAATGAGCCTTAACAGCCAATGAATAGGGGCACACAATGACAAATATTAGATGCAGACAAATTTAACGCTGATATGAGTTTATCATGATGACATACTGGCTTGGAGTCAAAACTGGGTTAGAGGCCCATTTAGCTGGATACAGTCAGGCTGTCAGTACTTGAAGTCATTTTGGAATACGAGAAAAGCGATACATTCCATTGATGCCGAGACAAGTTGATCAGCATGCTTTAATTTTACTCTGACTAATGCAGACATGCAGGTTTGAATGATGAGAGGTTTTCGTAATTTCCATCAATTTAGCTATCCATTCATTCATGCATCCTTCAAACTATCCATTCAGTGTCAATTGTTTCATCTATTAATGCACTTAACCATAAATGTATCCATATATCTATCCATCCATTAATGCAATAAATATATCCCTGATCTGTCCACAGATCCATTCTTCCATCCATCCATCCATCAATGATTTCTAAACTCATCCATTCATCCACCTATCCAGTAAATCCATCTATTATCTGCCCCTCCATATTGACCCTTTGCACCTACCCATGTGATGACACCAAATCGTAGTAAACAGTGGGTGAGGCCAATAAACAGTATCCAACAACAACAAAAAAGCTATACTATTCAACACCATTGGCAAAGACTAGTCAAATGAATATTGTGCATCTGTCGGATGAGGTGGCTCACCTTGTCGAAAACCACAAGAGGATAGCATTAGCCAATGCTAGACAAAAACCTATGCAGTCTTCCTCCTGACAAATTCACACATCAAACTGAATCCAATAGTCTGCCTGACTTCAGTCCACACGATCTCTACCACTATATTGTAAATGGAGTATTCCCATACACCAATACAGATCTAAAGGCTTATGCAAGCCTGGATGCTTACCAGTTCTTCATGGACGGTACGTGTTGCAGCGCCTTATTAAATCTTACCCCCGGTGTGAAGTGTCCTCCTTACCCAAACGTGACTAAAATACTTTGTATCTAAATTTTGGGCGGATGCTATAGAACAGGGCAGCGCAGCGGCTGAGTGGTTAGCATATCCGCGGCACAGTTCTGAGGTCATGAGATCAAACCTTCTTGTGTTGAGTTTGCAGGTTCTCGTTTGCAGGTTCTCCCCGGGCACTCCAGTTTCCTCCCATATTCCAAAAACATGCATTTCAGGTTAATTGGCCGGTCCAAATTGTCCCTAGGAGTGAATTAGCGAGTGAGTTGTCTGTCTCTGTGTGCCCTGAGACTGGATAGCAACCAGTTCAGGGTGTCCCCTGACCAATGCCCGAAGATGGCTGGGATAGGCTTCAGCACTCCCGCGACCCTACTGATGATAAGCGCTGCAGATAATGGATGCTATCAAACAGTAGAGCACTTGGAATTTGCACCATGCGTAGAAACCATTTATGAGCATGTTTAAAATATTTACTTTGGCAAAATGACATTCTATCTTCTGAACGTTTGTTTCCCGTTATATCCATCGATAATTTTACAGTTCACTTCAGTATGATAAGTTTTATCGTATTGCATATAACAGTTTATACTACATGTGATATGCGGATTACTTTTTTGAATCCACGGTTAATTACAATAAAAGCAGCTCGTTTACATAGTAAGGAATTGCAACGGTAAGAAACTAACGTAGCTAGTTAGCACTAGCTTACTTATTGTATTGAGTGTGACTCGTACCTACTTAACAAGAAAAAAATCTTGAAAATACATCAAACATACCATGTAAAAATGTTCGCTGCAAATCCTGGAATATTTAAGGGCTGCCAGTGTTGTGCCTCGGCAAAACACCAGTCCCTTCGTTTAACTGCAGATAACATTGACGTCTTCTCTTTTCATCAAAAGGGAAAAAAATCCAAATCAGCCTTAGACCCTGGCCCACCACATATGAATAAACCATCGAGTGGTAGTTATATTCTTATGTCGTGGTTATTGGTATTTGTTTCAACTCAACTGCCATGTGCAAAAGCGCTTCTTGTCTGTCATAGCTCTCATTCTTCCAGAGAAGGCAATGTGATGCCACGTGCAAAGGGTCAATATCCATCCCGCTTCCTCGCTCCAACTATTTATCATTCCTATGCATAATCAAACCATTCATGATTAATCTATTCATCCATCCACCAATCCAATAAATCCATCCATTATCAGTCGATCCATCCATCACATTTATGCAGGATCATATCCAGCCTGTCTAAAAGCAAATATGTAGAACCTTCTCCGAGTTTGTTGTCAACTATTGCAGGGTTCTTCTTTTTACACTAAGTCAACAGCTTGCATGCACATTTCTTCATTAGGCAGAGTCATCAGTTATACAAAATGAAATCCTAGCAAATGTGGGTTTTCTCTCTGTTTGCATATGTCAGAACTAAATCAAAGATGATGGAGATATATTGCTGCGAACTACCGTGTTTTCGAACAGTATCTGTCATTGAAGGTTAGCCTAAAATGACTGAGGCATGGCAAGATACTGTATTTAAATGGTCCATCTTAGAAATCCACAATATAGGTGTATATAGGACACATATCAACACATAAAAGGAAAACCAAGTAATATTTTAAGGCATTATTCCACTTACTGAAGAAGTAAAAAGTCTTCCAAGTCATTAGCTTTGGCTCCTTTTCTTAAATATTTTCATGCCTCTATTTTTAGCTTCACCTTCAGTCTCGTCTTCAGCCTGATTTCCCACTGCTTAGCCAATCTGTCCAATATTATGTTGTAGTGTTTCTTTGCCAGTTGGCTTTGGCTCGTGCCTCCCTGCTGAGAAGACAGGTGTAGTGACACACACTCCACGGACACACAACCAACTGTGGCATCACACAGTCCAACACCCTCCAACAGTGACATGCAGACACAAGATTTACCCACCTATAAAATACCAATAAGCAGTTGTTTGTTTTTAAATTTTTAAAAGTCAGCGGAACTTTTGAGAAAATAATATTCCCGCCCTCTGTTCTCATCGCACGTGTGAAACATCACTGACTTTCTTTGGAAGCGAAAACACCGTCATGAATAGTAATGCACACTTAAACAGCCGAGTAACCTTCTGCTTGTTCGCACTGTAATCACAGATTTCGTTATAAAAGGTTTATTGGCTGCGGCTCAAAGCACGCAGATGTGCAGCATGCCAAATAACTTGTCTAATTTAGAGGACGGCAACAAAAATACAGTGTTAACATGCTGATCTTTGATCATGCGCTTACAGCTTGTTAAAATTCAGACCTCACTTCTCTTGCTGTCTGAGGAAACCATTTGGCTATATTCACAAACAACTGTCAAGGATTTTTACTTTTTTCTTGGAGACATGGAGGGTATTTACACATTTTGAATTATTTTTATATTTTTTGATACAGCCAAAAACCACAGAAATTCTTCAATATCTTGACTGCCTTTTGAGACAACAGGTATTGTACATTTTGGCATGGTGATCAGTAAACTAAGCCAGTATTGTGCAGAGCAGGTGTGTGCTAATTAGAATTACAATGTCTGCATTTCTCCATTTTGAATTATGCTGGTTAGGTTCCCTATCGCTCCCTCTATGACTCTCGACCTCACCTTAAGGTATCTCACAACCGGGTCCTATTTTCCTCCTCACAGCTGTTGCCACTGTATTAATTGATTACCCTATGGTGTATCTTCCTATTACGACTCATCATCTTCCCTTTTTTATTACCCCTGTCCCCCTTGGATCCTTGCTAGTTTGTTGCCTTTTTTTGTCATGATCCAAGCACACCTGTCACAACGCTCGCCTACCAAGGGTACAAAACCCCTGCCCTACTTCCCGCACTACGAATACCACCAGTTTAACATTTGGACTGTCAACTATGCTGCTTGGACTAACTGGATTCGGAACCTTTTGGTCATTTTAACCATTACTACTCCTAGGTTTTGGAAACATTTAAAAAGTATACTTAAAATGATAACCAACTCTCAACTGCCATTTTAAATAATTAGGCCCAATTATTATTAATTTACTTTCCCCAAAATTAAATGTCTTTTTTGGATGGATTTTTTTTCGCTGTCCTGCTGAGCAAAAATGTTGACATTATATATATATAAAAGGGTTATTGTAAACAATGTTGATTTCGTGCCACTTTTGTCCCCAGTGTACCTTAGTGTGTCTTCTTCCCCATAAAAAATGGGTTGTTCATGGACTATTAACATGTACTGCGCTCAAGGCCAACATTCAGATATCTGACTAGATTTTTCTGTACTTGCTATTTTTTTTAATAATGTATTTAATCATCAAACTTCATGCAAAAAAAATCTGGGCTAGACCTTATTTGAGTTATTCAATGCATATTATCATCTTTAAAGAGGGACCTCAAATTTACTCTGCATTTATTATAACCAGATTAAAATGGTTAATAGGAAAATAAAAATTAAATATAACATGTATATGTAATGTAGACGTCTGCAAATAGTTTTATTCAAATGCATATGTTTGGTGCTATTCTCAAAGGTTTTGTCTCCATTTTGTCATTTATATTTTGCATTAGTGGACTGTTTACAACGAAATCAATCGAAATCAATAAAGCCTTAAAAGTGATGAATTTTCGAAACAGCAGCGATGATTATCGAACAGGCCAGTGTTATGCTTATACCTCATCTATTGCCGAGGTATCTGATCGAGAATTACCCAATACCGTATAATATATATAAATGTATATATTGTGTGTGTGTATCTTTTCTTTCTTTCTGACCCGGCTTCTCTGCCATATTTGTGTACCTAATGTTGCTTGCGACTCAAAAGATTTGCCCCAACGCCTAATACTAACCCTTCTACCATAATAATTTATCCGTGGAAAAATACCTTAATAGGATATTATATATTTTTTTTTATCAGCGAAAATTATGTGGAGAAGCGATTTAATTTGCTCATATTTCAATTCCAAGGAGGCTTGACTTTAAAAAGGACCCATCCTGAAGCAACCCTTACAAAGGGTCTATTTCATACCAGTCTATATGGACCTTGTTTTAAAAGCAGAACCTAATCCTAAACATATTAGTGTCATTTACCAATTGACATTACGTTTGATTTTTTGTTAATTGCATTTAGTTTTGTTAAATTGATGACACAATGCTGAATGGGGATTAGCGTTATCTTATTTGCAGGGTCAGGCTTTGCATGGCTTGTTTTTTCATGGGATTGCTGGAGTCTGCGTGTAACTGCGGATGTTTCATGGCAACTAAGCAGTTATCCGAAGTGGGGTTGGTGTTTTTTTTTTGCAGGCTGTAATGTGATCTCAGCGGTTAGGCAGGCGGCGCTTACGTGTGCTCTCGGTCCAAAGCTAGAACGTGCCGCCGTGGCGGGGGTGCAGTGATGTGTATCCGCACCAAGGAGGTTGGTGCAGTGGGAGAATTAGATTAGTGGTAGAATGCAATCAGTGAGACGACATTAGGTCGAGCGGGGAGATGTGAGTGACAAGATGAACGGTAGAAACTTTTCAAGACTCCCTTTTTGAATGCCAAGGAGTATCTTGAAGATCCATAACCACAAATGTGAAATATGTCAAAAACTGAGCCAGTAAATCAATTTAAAAGTCTCTTCAAAAACATGTATCAACTCTCGTTCTATCTCTATTAACTCATTCAATGCCAGACGTTTCTCTAAAACGGGAAGAGCCATTTCACTGAAGGGCTACAAAATTTATTTCTCCAGCTGTATAGACATAGGACATAACAAATGAACGCTTGAACCCTCATATTTCATCCAACAAAAGGTAAAAAAAAGGTAGGTTTACCATTGTTTATTAAACAATAAACAGTTTAATTGCCAAGTTATTTTGAAAATACTGTTTTCCAATAATATTTCTGAGAAACATGACTAATTGTAATAGGATTCATTTCACACAGAACTTTTACTACTGTGCTTTTTGTTTTGCATTTGTGATACCTCAAATATAGAAACAATGCTTTCCATAAACACAAGGGTTCTTTGCTTTTCAAATACAGTTTTATTGAAAGCATGCTGAACTTGCGCATTAACTTGATGAGAATTTTTCAGGGGCCAATTTTTCTGGTAAAGTGACACAATTTTGTCTCTTAAAGCAAGGCGACAGAAGAAATAGGGGCTCCTGGATGTGTGGACAAAAATCTGATTAATGCCTATTCTGCCATCTAGTTGTGATATATCTTACTGGAATCATTCCCAGAGGCTTGATACTTACTGATCGGCAGCGCCAAAGTCTTTAGAATATATATTTTTTTTCAAATGAAACACACAAAAAAAGTATCTTATTTCATTTGGGGGCAATGCTTCTGAAATTGTATTTATACCTTATGGCCATGAATAGGATACAGCTCATCATTAATTATGGGCAATTCAATTGAAATATCAATATTATCAATACAGAGCGAGTACTTGGATCGGATCAATACTATTGTCTTAAGATCAATACTGTACAGTATTCCCATTTTAACTGGTATTATTATTTTGCCAGTGGGTCGTAAGATTATGCGCCCTGCCAAAAGTCAAGTCAAGTCATGTTTCTTTGTACAGCCCTTAATCACAAAGAGTCTCAAAGGGCTGCAGAGACCACAGGCTATTATTACACCATTCTCTGATTTAAAACCTACAGGAGGGCAAGGAAAAACTCAAAAACCGCTACATGAGGAAAATGAAGAAACCTTGAGAAGGGACCGCACATGAGATAATTCCCCTTCCATGATGACCAGGCTGCAATGGATGTTCCAATAACAAATACACAGATATTGTCACATGAAATATAGGTCGTTCATAAGCAAGAGAATAGAAGTGAACCTCCTGGTTCCTCCTCCTCACTCTTGGGCCAGCCTTCTACTTCGGACAGCACAGGTGGGGAGGTTAAAAATCGGCCTAGCTGCAGCCACCTTCAATTAAGACAATCGTCTTCAAAAGTTGCTAAAGGCAAGCAAATGGTGCTTGCATGTTGGCCATTGTGGTTAATAGAAGCTGATCAATTTATTTACCTATAGTAGGGCTGCATGATTAATCGAAATCTAATCGAAATCGCGATGTGACGTAGTGCGATAGTGTTTAAGGATTTATAGTTCCACTTTGTTAATTGATTGTTTGACCAACAAGAATTGTCACATATTGGGGTTCAACATTGCCGGCCAATCAGAAGCAGGTTTTAATGGCACCAACCAATAAAAGCGAGGCAAAGTTTGCAAGATGTGTGTGCACGACTTTTATAGGCTGGTGTGAGCTTTCAGACAGTCTAACGGCGCGTACACAAATGTTTACCAAAACAAACAGTTTGTAGCTTTACCGTCTTGTTACAATGAAAATAAATTCATTAAATAAATCGGACTCTGAGGAAAGTCTGAAAAGCATGTGCTGCCTGGACTTTTTATTGTCCGTGAATTGACAGCGTCCTCGGATGGCTAAGCTAACAGCTAGGCTAACAACTCTTAAGCCAAAACTGCCGAACATGGCTAGTCACAAACGCCAAATCCATTACCAATGAAACGGACGTGGTACACTGCTGCAATTGTGACTTGTATTTTAATCATCAGAAGTCGCAAGGACCCGACTCTAGCGTGTAGCTTGCCAGCCCCTTAATCGTTTACAAAGCATCATCCCTCCAATTTCGTTGTCCTTTTGTATAATGACAATAAAGACCATCCATTCAACTGTTTCTGTTTTTATTTGTACATCTATTAGTTTATATTTTGTAAATATGTCGCTGAGTACGTCTCAAGTTATGTTTGAATGTCACTATGTTTATGCTTTCTCCGGAAAGAAAAACTAGCACAGAAATTTATTTTAAAATCGAAAATTGGATTGAAATTGCAAATCAGGTCTGAAAAATCGCAATTAGTTTTTTTCCAAAATCGTGCAGCCCTAGTTTATAATTTGTTTATGGTGGGTTATTTTGAATGTGCAAAGTTCATCTTTTAGAGTTTTTTTAAGAGTCAATTATTTTTCTTTTTTCAAATGTTATTTATGTTACAGGTTGACTTTGTTTGGTTATAAAGATATGTCCAAATAAATCATTGAAATGTTATTTTGTGATATGGTTTTTAAAAATTGTGTAGACTGGACCATTATTTTAATGAGCTTGAAGTGCTATCTATTGCAATTCACAGGTGGGTAAGTACTGTACTTACATCAATTAATGAATCAATAAGCAAAAAATTGTCAACAGAAGGCAACCCTAACTAAGCTCCCCAGGAGAGAACACTGTTTTCTCAAGTTTAAGCATGTCAATATGAGTACTCACGCAGAGAAATTGCCCTTAAAAAAATCGCAATACCGGTCCGAAAAATGGCAATTAGGTTTTTTTCCTGAATCGTGCAGCCCATACTGAACCTTATACTGAACACCACAAAAACAAAAGAACTGATACTGGACTTCAAAAGGAACGGCAGGAATCCAGCACCACTCAACATAAAAGGAGTCGGTGTAGAGAGAGTCCACTCCTTCAAATTTCTGGGTGTGCACATCTCCGACAACCTCTCCTGGTCTGCAAACACCAGAGCGTGGTAGGGAAGGCCCAGCAGCAACTGCATTTCCTGAGAGTGCTCAGGAAAAAACATCTAAAACAGCAGCTGCAGGTGTCCTATTACAAAGCCACATTCGAGAGCATTCTAACGTACTGCATTACGGTGTGGTATTCTGGTTGCACAGCAGCAGACAGGAAAACGCTCCAGAAGGTCATCAAAACAGCCCAGAAAATCGTCGGTTGCTCTCTGCCCAGTCTGGAGGACATTGCCTACTCTCGCTACCTCAGCAGAGCAGAAAACATCATCAAGGACTTTTCTCACCCCGACCACCACCTCTTCGACCTGCTGCCTTCCGGCAAGCGCTACAGATCACACAAAACAAAAACAAACAGACTCAGAGACAGTTTCTTCCCCAGAGCCATTACCACCCTGAACAGACACCGCACAAAAAACTGAAAAACTCATACAAACGTAAATGCTACTCATGTCTATGTTTCTTGCACAATGTTGACTGTTTACTGCTAACCTTGCACAATGTTGACTATCTTTTTTTGCACTATGATGACTATTTTTGCACCAAATGCATACGTTGACTATTTTTTGCACTATGATGACTATTTTTGCACCAAGAATGCATATTGCACAAACCCTTACGATACCGAACTGTATGTAACATCCTACATGCCGACATTTCTTGTGTAAAATTTGTGTAAATTATAACTATAACCTTATCCTCCTTGTTTTATAACCTTATCTTCTCTGTTCCTTTATTTTCTTGGGTTTTTTAACCTCACTGTGAATGTGTGAACTTGGAGTGTCATGCCCAATTTCGTTGTCACAATATGTCAACCCATTTTGTAACAATGACAATAAAGGTATATTCTATTCTATTATATTCTATTTTATACTATATCTAAACTATTTTTTTCGATGGTTGCCTATACCTACCCCCTTCTTCGCTTCTAGACCCTCTCAGTTTCGAAAGTTAGTGTCTCCAGCCCCACACTTGCCCCCGCGTTGGATTTAGCAAGACTTCCTTCAGATTATCCCACTTCTACACTCCCGTGACATTGTGATCTTTGATTCTGTTCCCTGGGACATGTGGCGACTTATACCAATCGGGTCCAACGATTATAATGTTCAAATTCAATCCAATTCTGGTTTCACTTAATTTGCTCTACGGATTTGATTTTTAACTTTCCCGAGTATAAATTACACCTGGTTATCAGACACCCCTTTTTAAAATACCATCTTGTGAAGGATTATCTTTTATATATGATGCATGAAACCATAAGTAGGATGAGATTCAAACAGAAGATAAAAAAAACCATTTATCTTTTATGAAATATTAGGAAGTCTGATTTCACAAATTAACTGAATCCATTCATAACGTATGTGGAAGCATTTTGATTTAATTACGCATGCCCGAACGCATTTATCGTATGTCTCTTCAAAAGGACACTGGATTATATAGTTTATGTTCAATTCTCTGGCAAATTTGAAGTATTTGAGTGTGCTTTAGTCCTGACATTATTATAAAGTGTTTGTATTTTTGTTACTTTGCTTTTCTTATGTTCTTAAAAAGTGGTGGTTGAAATTGAATTTTTGTATCGACTTGTTTACACTATTTGCAATTTGACCTCATTTTTAAAATATTGTGCGATAGAAAGTTTATTAGTTGGCATCTTGACTTTTTGATAGATTGCTCCTTTTTTGGTTGAACACTGACGTTTACAAAACAGTTGTGATACAAATATGTACAGTGGAACCTCGGTTCTCGACCATAATCCGTTCCAGAACCCTGTTTGAAAACCGATTTGTTCGATCACCGAAATAATTTTTCCCATTAAAAATAATGTAAATCGTTTTAATCCGTTCCAACACTCTGAATGTTTACCTTGAATGTTTAACGTAAACATAAAGCTAACCCAGGCTAATCGTACGTTCGCGTTATCGTAATCTTCCGTACGAAAGATTCCCCTAAAATGAACATGTAAATATAAAAAAATCAGGTCATTTACAAGTCCTTTAGCACCCGGGTCTCCACAACAAGTGGTGAGCAGTTCATTGGAAAAGGGGCTCCGTTCAAATACCCTGAATGTTTAACGTAAACTTAAAGCTAACCCAGGCTAATCGTACGTTCGCGTTATCGTAATCTTATGAATAGGATTTCTTACCTTTGTGGTGGTCAGCAGAAGGCGCTTGCACACCTCCTTCATATTTGGCTATTATTTCTTTCTTAAATGCAATAGTTGCACGCACTACTTTTCATTTTTCACCTGTAGACACTTTCCTGCTTGAGGTGACTTTCTTCGGAGGCATAATAAGGGGCTAAAACATGCGTACGCCGTTCAGCATCGCACCCTAAACGTACGCACTCACGCATTACCGGCGTTCGAACTCCGATTTTTTGACGGAACAGCGAAGCAAGAATTTCTCTAAATTTTTAATCGGACACCGATTTGTTCGAACTGAGAGGCGTTCGAAAACCGAGGTTCCACTGTTTATACTTTTTTATACTGTTAATATTTGAATTGCAGTTATTTAAAAATCATCATTTTCATCGTGTCTATATCAACTAACACAAGGTATCAGTATTAGTGTCAATCAATACTACCCTGTAATTATTTAGTTCGGACAGACACCAAACAATCCCAGTAGTGCCCACCCCTAATCTCTATCCATTTTGGTCTCTTACTAAGTAGCATTATAAAAATGATGCTACTTTCTGGAGAAAAAAAATACAAGAGTAGGTTTCCACATTGGTATTCATGTAGTTAAAATGCTTTATTAAAAAAAGTGGCACAGACAAGGGGGTTTGGTGGGGGCAAACACTAAGTGATAAAGCTCTTCCAAAACATGCAAGCGGTTTCTTTTTACTTTATTTACTCTGACTACAAACCCAATTAGCTCAAATCAGATTCCATGTTTACATTAGCATCAGGAGATAATTACGTGGAAGTTAGCATTCCAGTCTCACATTCCAATGCTTGTCGTCCTTGAATTGCGCGTGTCTGTTTTCCAACACTCACACACAAAATGAAAGATGTATTTCAATTGAACCTTACTAGTTAGTTCTACCCCAAGTAATCGGCTTTGTTGCTGAAAAAAATAATTAGTTACAGTTACCTCATCCAAAAAGTAATTGTGTTACTGACAGCCAAAAGTAGCATGTTACTCTGAAAGTAACTCATTACAAATTACCATTACACTGTATAGTCACATTAAAGCTGATCCCCTAAAACTGAGTGTGTGAATGGGTAAGTGTGAAGCACATTGTAGAGCGCTTTGGGAGGTCTTCATTGACTTGAAAAGTGCTATATAAATGCAGACCATTTACCATTAAAAATAGCCACATAATAAAATAAATAAGAACACGTGTACACCAACCTGTGAAAGCAGTGAAGGCATTGTGCAATCTTGAAAGCTTGCAAACCAACAGTTGAGACACTCCATATCCATTTTGTCTTCAAACTTGAATTGATTTCCTTCTCAATTCCTGGGTGATGTCCAAGATGTCTTTTCTTTAGGCATGGTTGTATTGCAAAAATTCAGTCTGTTGTTCCTGTGTAAGCCACGCACTTATCACCATTCTCTACAGGTGACATGAACCATATATGCGCATATAAACTAACCTGTTTTTTTGTCTATGTTATAGTTGTAAATACAGCTTTGATGTGGGTATATACGGTCGGGAGTAGAATCAGAATATCAGCCGGGAGAAAGTTTGAAACGTGTCCACGTACTATATGCTTGGGACATCGCCACCATAACTGTATTCAGTTGCATTTTGTAAGTAGGTTCAAACATCCTGGCGTACTGTGTTACTTAGTGAGGAAGGAACCACCAGATTGCAGTAGATGTTGTGGATCATTGTCTGATTTTAAAAAGTAGCGGAGTAACTTAACACTCTGTGACAACAGTTAAATTTTATCGTTACGGTACACCTTGCTGAGAAAAAAAATTGCCTTTCCGGAACATGTTACCCCCAACGCTGGTAATCAGTACCATTCCATTTCTCCCTGCAACATTTTTAAAAACAATTTGAAGCAAATGACCCTGAATGGTGCTTTCAACACAACATTAATAACAAAAATAAGTTTTGAATTGGATTGACCTAATCTATACATCTAAATCTATCCAAAATACTTAATAAATAATTTGTCAGTTTGTGTGTGTTTGTAGGTGACTTATAAGCTCCAAAATGGCTGAACCATTTTTTTGGATCATTTTCACAGTTGTACTTTAGGCCTCTGTGAGTGTCTTCAGCTAGGTTTTGTGTGGGGGCACACCCAATAAAAGTCAAAAGAAATCTGTCACGAAACGGAGCGTGAAACAGGAAAAAAAGGACCCATTCACTTAGACGTACTCACAATTTATTGGGGGAAGGATGAGGAGGGTTCGCACACTCGATCCGGGGATCGCTGGTCGCGGAGTGGATTAGAAATCCAAACAAAGGACAAGTTGTCAAAAAAAAACAAAAACGGATCAGACCAAAAACAAAACAGGATCAAATACGGGCAGATTCACAGAACTAGGCATTTAACAGGTTTTAACAGAAGTCTCACGGAGTTTAACCAGGTTCAACAAACGTTCCAGCCACGCACAGTACAAAGGAGCGTGCTTAAGTACTCCAAGAGCAATCAGTCCAACGCGTCTCAGCCGGTGTCAACGGGCGGGACCAGCTGGGCGCCATGACAACCGTGCAGGACATGACAAAATGTTTATTGTCAATCTTATCATAACAAAAGTCTACATTAACAAACGCAAATTTACTTACAGAAAAATGTATTGTGCTCTGGGCTTAATGTTCGATGTCGCGTTGGGAAGAGCAAAGGGGAATGAACGTTTGGTGAACGTGAGTGTGTTCTTGACTCTATCCACCTTCCACAAGGGGGGATATGGCTTTTGTGTATAAACTCTGTGTGTTTGGAGAACATCTGCACTTTCCCAACCCTAACTATCTATATGGATCACATCAAATGTATTTTTTTTAATATTATTATTTATTTCCGTCTGTAAACCTTACATCTATAAAAATGAATTTTTCCTCAAATACCCCGAGTTGGTAAATCCTTTTGTAATAAAGCAGTCTTGTAGGCTTATTTAATGTGGATGTGGTTTTAACATCAACAAAAAAAAGCAGGACCTTGTGTGTTAAAGTGTTTAGCAATGTGAGAGGCCAAAACTATTTTCCTCTCTAGAGACTTCAAAGATGAAGAGTTTGAAACAACAAACCTGCGATTGTTTCATCTACATTGGGGTTTTTTTCTATTCTGACCACACAACGGCAACATATTGTGGATATGCACGCAGGCATACACAGTCAAAGTTTTCCCTAGGCCTCAAACTGAAAACGTTTATTTGATGTTTAAATAGTTTGAGGCATTATGGGTCTTTGTTTGGACTTTTTCTCATTCAGAGTTCTTCCCCATGACCAACTTGATTTATAAAGGGAAACAAAAAAAATTACGATGGTTTTTATGGGTAGTTTGATGAAAGGCTGGGGAGACACAAAGGAATAATATCATTGCAACAAACGACAACTGATGACTTCGAGGGGCTTTTTCACTGGTTTTAATATTGCCTGCTTTTTTTTTCAATGCTACCCGGGGAAGAATGTTTAGAACAGTGACGGGCAAACTACGACCCATGGGCCACATGCATCAGACTTTTTAAATTGCCAACAAATGTAAAGAATTATAATACAGGTATGTCAAATTTTTATTCTGCGACCCTGTCCACCTTCGAATTCGGACTCAAAACTCAGCTCCTCTTGACCATATGCCGCAAACATGGCCCATTTTAGCTATAATGTTTTTTTATTGGCTACTTATTACTTCCTTGTTTTAAACTTCATTTGTTTTGCCCTATTCATATGTACAGCATCCTTGGGTGTCCTTAAAGGCACTTCAAAATACAATGTGTTATTTTCTAGTAAAATGTTTTCTAGTGTTTGAATGAGCCTAATCAACCCTACTTCTGAAAATTAATCTTGTAATAACATAGTTATAACATTATAACAGGATAAGTTGTTATTTTAGAAATTAATATCAAACTGGGTGCCGTAAGCGCTATTTAATAAAAAAAAAATGTAGCTCTCACCTTGAAAAAGTTTGAAGACCCCTGCATTACACAACATTGCATTGTTTTTCTTATTTTACTGAAAAGGAGATAAAATCATGACGTTACGATTTGAGAGGTCTGGCTAGTTTCTTAGGAGCGGGAAGACGTTTAACTCATTCAAAAACACCACCCAGATGATGAAGGTGCTGTATTTAAGTCAAATCAGGAGTTTTTTTTTGCTTTTGGTAACCATGGAAACTGTTATTATCTTCCATGTGGCAGAGCAAACCCCTACCCCAAAAAAACAGCCTTGAAAGGGATAGGCAACGCCAGGCTGTAGTTTCTCAGGACACACCACAGAAGTTAGTGCCCTGATGACCCTGCCGGTTAAGCAATCTGTGAACTGTGAACTCATGAAAAAAAAAGGGATTAGCTGCTAGCCCTGCCCCCAGTGAGCACAACATTCAAATAGCTGGCTATATGTTTCTTAATTGCTATTTTTATCACCTATTCATTTTATTCATTAAAAAACAACCACTTCTAAGCCAACTGCATTTTGAATTGTTTTGTCACGGTTGCCCATGGCACCCAAATAGCCCTGCCCGTTTAGCGCCAGTTGCGGCTCGTTGACTGATTGGCTTCCCTCCTATTTAAGCTCAGTGCTTTCACTCACCTTTTGTCAGTCCGTCAACGAACCTCTGCACCTGCAAGACGTGCGTTTTGACTATGTCCGGTATCGATCGAGTCTTTTTCGTCCTGTTTTTATATGGGTCTCCAGTCTCTGGTATCTCCTTCTATCTGATCTGTCTCCAGTCTCCTATATCTATATCAATCCTTTCTGTCCCATTCTGTCCGGTAACGACACCAACTGTCCTATATCGACTCGTGTAACTGGTATCAATCTCGTTGGTCTCTGCCTTCCTGTTGTTCCACGCCAGACTTCTGTCTTTCTTATTCCGCCCAGCAAACGCGGAATCACTGGCGTTTGTGTTAATGTGCATGACTGCCCCATTCCCGTAAAATAAAGCTTGTGTGAAAAAGGTTTCAGATCTGGGTCCTTCTCCTCTTCCGGTTTTTGGCAGTTTATGCATACAATTAAAGTTAGCGCTTGAAAAAAAATCGACATGATAGTACTTTGCATAATTATGAATGTAACAAAACAGATCAAATATATAATTGTACATGTAGATGCCTGCACTTCCATGTATTTATTAATGCATCTCGTTGCTTCCATTCCCCCAAAATTGTTCTAATTATTTCTTTTGCATGATTGGAATATTTACAGTAAATGTAGTAAACATTTTGGAAATGGCACCAACAGTATGAGAAATTGTATAGATCTGCATTACCTTTATTCTTTATGTATTGCCGAGGCATCAAAGTTGAGACTTTATTAGTAAATACACAAAAAATAAAGTAACCTTGATAGCTAACAGCTTGGTATCAAAAGTTTTATTTTCGAGAGCTAAATGTTTTAAAATACTAAAATACCTTACCTTACAGACAAGGGTGGAGCACATGACAAAAAAAACAAAAAAACAAAAAACACCATACAGAAGAAATTGAAAAAAAGGCGGGCACAAGCATGACCTCACTCTTCATCACTGTGCCCCGAACGCCATTCCCCACACCTTATGTGTATCACCCCGAACAGCTTTGCCAAAGGTACGATTAAAAACAGATCGGCACAGTTGGAAATTAAGCATAAGCATAAGAATATGTACTTAATATAGAGAATATTCAACTTTCAACATTTTTAAGGACACCTCAAACGAAAAACCTCACCTCAAAGAAGCTGCACAAGTCCATTGAAGATGAGCTTACATGTTTAAAATCTTAATCAGATCATTTCTTACTTTTACAAAAGTTTTTGTTTTAGGTTTAGCCTTGATTAACAGATAAAATGAAAAAATCTCCGCCACAAGAAATTAGCTACTGACTGCTTGAGCGTCATTATTGCTAATATATTTTGTCAGAGTCCTTGAGGATATATTGCACAATCACACAAAAACATGATCTTGTTACATTAATGCAATTGAATCACAGACATGGCTGAATTAAATGGTTTAGCTGTTTTCCTGGCAACCTCTTTTTTCATCTGCAGAAGAGAGATCAAAGCAAACACCCGTTGGTTGATTTAAAAGCCTGGATAGTGACAAGACTGGCAGTTTAGAAACTGTGTGTGCTCTTTCTGCATTAGATCACAATCACACTCATGTCTTCTTTTTTTCCACCCACACTCCTCTTCATCACCTTCTCCATCTTCCTCTGACCTGCGCTCACTTATTGTTCAGTCTGCCTAAAATCCTCCCCCGTCTTCACCTCTCCCGGCCTCTGCGTTATACTTACATCTCGTGCTCTCTTTAATCTGAGGGGAGGTCTGCCCTCTTTGGAGAACACCTCTCAAAGGCTCACTGTTGGCGAGTAAAAACTCTCAGGTATTGAGCAAATTTCAAAGGCTTGCCTTGGCAGACATCTATTTTCATATACACATTGAATGTAACTACAGTCAAGGAGGGTTTTTATGTTTTGACTTTTGATCCCCTGCATACCTGATCCAAAACCAAAGCTGGTATTATATTTTTAGCAGGATAGTTTGTGTGAATGTCCTTTGGAGAGTAACAGCATGTTGGGATATGTGGTTTGCACATCTGCCTAGCAGTCTTGGCAGGGATGTGCTAGCTGAGCTCACCTGATTGCTTTCTTGCAGGCTGAAACGATGTCATGCACACAGCTGCCAGTCCGTAATGACTCCCCATGCTCCTGCATTACAATGTGTTGTCTGATTTATGTGTTGCTACGGAAGACTTATTATAAATTTACCCCATGCTTTTTTCTTAAAAAAAAAAAAAAAAAATCAAACTATTTACATCAGTGTGTCCCAGGTTTTGGGAAATTGAGAAAACAAATTGTAAGGTTTGTAGTTTGTAAAATTGTTTTTATTTTCCTGTCTAGATGTATTTTTTAAAAATTAAACCTTCAATGGCGCCTAAGTAGACGATATAAAGTAGTTTTCATCAAATTGTCTTGTATAGAACTCTGGTTCACGGGCAGTATTGGTAAATATTGTTGTGGCTAAGTAATTTTGTTGGTATTTAGACTGCAGGGAATATCTAGACTATCATATAAATTCAAATTTGTGTGTGTGTGTTCGTATGTGGTTTATAGGATCTGAAACGGCAGAACTGATTCACGTTAACATTTAATCAGTAGTACTTTAGGCCTTTAGCTACGTTTCTTATTAAGGCACCACCAATAAATACCAACAAAATCGATAAGCATCTGCCTTTGTGTACAAGCGTCTCTGGAATGCCATGCAGTCATACTGATCTTTCGAACTCCCTAGTTGCTCTTTGGCATTTTTTGAACAAACCACGGCACCAACAATATCGGGCCATCATGCTTGAAATAAAATATTATCGAATTAAAAAATAATTCACCTGTAATACCTATCGAACAGATGATTATGAGAGCACTGATCTGTTAATACCCAAGAAAATTATCATAAACCTGTTGACCATTTTTTTCTTAAGGCTCTGATAAAATGTTACATTTAATCTACTGCAGACTGCAAAAATCCTCTTAGCACAAGAAACCAATCCAAAACCGTTCTAGCTGTATGAAATGCCCTGTGCAGTGTGCATTTCAAAATTAGTCTCATAGTCACTTGGCAGAGCTCAGGTGTGCACGGATGCTTTCTGTGGTCAGTCAGCGGGAATCCGACGTTGCCCACTGGATGCGTTGATTAGTTTTGCCTGAGACCAAATAGGTGGTCTGCGACATGTTCAGTCGACTGGAGCTACCAACAGGGCGCTAGGACCAACTAGTATTGGAAGAACCTGTCAATAAACAGCTATGTCTGTACTAGACAAGCTCAGCATTTTTAGACAAGGAGCTTTAAGGTGAGTAGTTCTAGTTTCCGCCTACATTTTAAGAGAACTGTTTCTCATGTTTTTGGGGCCAAGGCGGATAGGCAGTGATCTTTGTGTATTCTAAGGGAAATGTTGACATAAAATGACTATACTTACTTGCAATTAATCGAAGGAAATCCATCTTAAGAAAAAAAAATCTAGGAAAAAAAAATGAAATAAGCTGGCTAAATGAGGGAGAAGGATGAGCCCTAATGCTGCACATTGCATTCAATTTCCGAGTCGCTTAAACTTACAAGAGTCACAGGGGGTGCTGACATGCTGTGAGCAGGGGACATACAGCTATTCACACAAACACTTTCATTCCAGGCGACAATTTGGAGTCACCATTCAACCTGCCAACCTTTTATTTGGGAGAACATCTACATCAAAGCTCCACACAGTGAGGCCAGTGCCTGGAATTAAAACCCAAGAACACTGAAGGGTGAGGCATACGTGTTAACCATTCATCCACCGTGGCACCAGGATGTTGTAACTAACATTGTGCACCTGAGCATTTCTTTAAGTCAAATCAAAATACTTGAATCGAGCAAATTCTTTTGCCAGTGGAAGTTTTATTTATTCTCAGCTTAAAATCAAATTTAAATGATTTTCCAAAATTATTTACCTCTTAGACATCAAATATAATTTTGCAACAAATGGCCGCCAATGGAGAGTTTAGTGATTTTTTTCTTCTTTTTGGACAATGTCATCTGGCACACTGGACAAAATGTAGCTTTCTAATTTTTATTTTCTTGAATGAAAATGGAAAATCTGGTTAGCTGCTCCTCTTGCTCATCTGTTCTCCTCTGCACTATCGTACTCCAGTGTTATTGTTATTGTATAATGACTTGTTTACCTGACTGCCCATTTTGCACATCTGGTTAGCTGCTCCTCTTGCACTCTTTGCACTACTGTATAATACTATGCATAGCTATAGATTATTCAGCATATTATCAGTACTTCAATACTCTAACTCAGTACAACATTGATTTAATCTGTACATTCAAAAACTGCGGGTCAGATGTGTCGACATTTCATTCTGTATACACGTGTACAAGAAGTAAAATTGTTTTGTAGAGTGCACCCTATGGATAGCCAAGCAAAATTTTTGATTTTGGACAACGTTCTCTGACACATTAGCCACAGCAGAAAGTGTGTATGCTTTTTAAAGTGTTTTTAGGTATTGTATCTATTCAAGAAACCAAAGAAAAAGGTAAAATTAGTTTATAGATCAGCCAGTAGTTAATCTTGTTTATCCTCAAAAACATGCTTTTTGCATAATAAAGAAAGAAAATTCTTGAATTATAATAAATAAGCAAAACTGTCTAGCATATGCTTAAAACAATGCCCATTATAAGTATCCACAAGTATCATCTAATTTCACTAGGGAGACTGGGTGTTAGAGCCCCTCCAGCTGAAATCATGCAGTGGGCAGGGCCCTCCCTGGACAGATTGCCAGCCAATCACATGGAACACAGGGATATACAACTATTCACATATGCACATCTATACCTAAGGAATATTTGAAATTACCAAGCAACCTGCCATTAATGGGATGTGGGAATAAAATGGAGTGAATGGAGCAAACCCACCAGGCATGTGGAGAACATGCAAACTTCACACAGGGAGGCTGGTAGCTGGAATTGAACCTGGGCAATGCTAAACAGTCTTTCACCCTGGCACCCCATTTTGTTTATAATTCTTATTCTTTTACCAGAAAAATATATTTAACCAACACTTTCTGCCAATAGGGTAAGATTTTAGAACTTAATGTGTCACGGCAAACTGGTTGAGGGCGAAATATGTGAAGTTCATTTAGACAATTTGGCAATTTATTTCACCTATTCCGTGGAATACGTCAGAGCTGAAATCAATTATGATGGAGAGGCCACTTAAGGTTTGGGAAGAGCGTTGTGGAACACTGGCGATGGACAGAGTGAGCGGATAGCTGGTTAGAAAAAAAAGTATAAGAAGATGCAGCAAAGATCTTGCAGTACATGTGATGGATGAGGATTTGCTCAGGTGTGACGGTGCAACCAAATTAAATCCCTGAGCAGACAGAAATGAATGAGAGACAAGGTTATCATTTTCCAGCTTCCCTCCTCTCTGCCATCCTCAGTCAGAGTTTAGCTATGGTGCTTTCATCTCTTTGTTGGTGATAGGAATGAGTGGAGAGGTGTTGTAAAAGGATAGTGTGATGTTTGGGCGTGTGCTAAGGGATGGGTAGGGCACCCGTATCATGCGGCAGGGGTAAACCAGTGAAAGCTGTCGGGCCCTGCTGTTGAACAAAAGAGTGTGTTGTGTCACCCTGACCTGAGTGACATGGCCCCTTTCTGTTGTCCCGTTTCATCTGTAAGGACAAAAGCATGACCAACTTGGGTGCCGAGGTGCCTAACTGGTTTGGGTGTTTGGGCAATTGGGTTGGCCATGGTCCAAACAATTTTGGGTGTGTTTTTTGTCATTTTTTTTCCCCTTTTATTTTCTTTGTTATTGTATGTGTTTGTCTTGCTGTCGGTCACCCATCTTGAGGGATATGACCAAGGTAGATAGATAGATAGCTCTCATTTCCGTTAACCTAAATCCTTTTAAAGAAATGCTTCTCAATTGTTTTCCGTCACATCATGTTGTACTTGTGTTCTTGAATGTGCACCATCCATTAACAATAAAGAACTTTTATCTTTTTAAATAAGTAATTTAAAATGCATGTCATGCATAATTAACGTATTTGTTCACAGAATGATTTTTCCCAAACTTTTCTTAGAAACTGACTGCCAAATTTCTGGAACATAACATTCCGTTCCGAATTAAGAGACGTCCCGTTTAATCCAATGATTTACATGTACTCAATTCTCCCTAGATTTGTCTTAATATCTTAAAGTAGTGTTTTTCAACCAGTGTGCCAGGGCACATTAGTGTGCCGTGAGACCTAGTCAAGTAATGCAAACAGTACATACTAGACAAAATGAACTGGCATCCTATGCAATCTCCTTTGTAGGTGTCCAATATTGGGGAAAAAAAAAAGCAGAGTAAACTAATCAATGAAGCTTGCTCAGCAAAAAGATTTATACGGTCATCAAATAACTAACGTGTTAATTGTTTTATTTAAAATTAGTTTCTTGTTTTGATTGACCATTTCTCTCAGTCTGTATGTTTTCCCCATTCCAATAACTCATTTTTCCCACTGAAAGATGGACCTCTAGTTCGGCACTTATACTACCTCCATGAGCTGTGTGGTTACTCTAAAGTTCCAGCATGCCTATACCAACCAGAAGGTGCCATGGTACTGATTGGTTAAATGGGCGCATCTCTGGCTCATTGAGACGTTAGTATTTAAAAAGGCAGCTGTGGCAGAAATTCAGTGTCAGTCAGTTTGATGTTACACCCCTTCAAGACACTCCAGCTATGCCCTGTGTGTTATGCATGACTTTGCATTATTACCAACCTCGTTTTTGAATGGTTGTTTTTTGCCATCAGTTTTTTTTCTTCCTCTACGGAGTGCCTCATGTTCAATCCCTCTTCCCCATTAAAACTTTTTATCTGAAGCTTTTGTCTGCACCTTGATCATGTCTCGCTACCCATAACAGTATTTAGGGAACCACGCTATGTGTGCATAGCTTTGCCCACCCCTAAAACTCACCTAATCAAATTGTTCTCATTGCTTGGCTGGCGTTTTGGGGGGTTTACGGTTTGTTCTGTGGGTTTTCATTATGAAGTTTCCAACAGCAAACATACATTGCCAAATGAACTTTCATAAACAGGACTCTATGGGGACGTACAGCCATACCAGGGTCCGTTAATGCAAGACCATGACTGTATACTATAGCTAAAACTATGCCCTATGTACTATGGACCTAACCAAGCCCAGCAGAGAACAGTTCCATGGCTCTTATTTGTATAGCCGAGCCAGATGTGCTCATGAAAAGTGCCATACCTGGTTCGGTAGCCATACGTTTACGACCCTGTGATAGTCTATATATTTTTCCTTATTAACGGTTCATAGATCCCGTAACAGCCTGGTTCGTTGAGGCACCATTGAGGACGCAACTCTGGACAGTTTTCTCCACTATTGATGGCTCCTTGCCTGCTTTTTGGTCGTGGGAAAGTTGGGACCAATCCATTCCTTAATGTGGTTGGCCTGGTTATTTTTCAGTCTTCCTCGCCTCCTGCCCCCTTGGACTGTGTCCTGGGGAATTATCTTGGCCATTCCTGTTGATCATCTTTCTCCTTATTTAAATTAATATATTATATATATTTTTAATAAATTATGTTTGACCAATACTCACTGTTCCTTTAAACAATAAAACAGAATGTAACTTTGGAATGAATGCTACTGTATTTTTTGGTCTTTTTTTCACGATTTCCCCAAATAGGATGAATGGGACCAGCAAAAGACACGATCAGGCGACGAGAAGCACTAATGGGGAAACAATGTCGCATTATACGAATATGTTGACAGAGACCGCTCCTCTAATAGCGAAGCTTCTCTAACCTTTGGCCTCTCCCTTTTGACCGAGCTTGTGGTCAGACATAATGATGCACGAGCACATCGTTGCTGTTGACATGGCAGTCCCCTGTCACAGTGTCGCGCATACAATGACTGGCTTGTGTAGGTGCACAATGGAGAATTGTGTGGAGTCGGAAAGGGTTTCTACTTAGAACTTTAAAAGAGGAATGTATCTGATGCGCACGGAAGGAATGTGATGCACTGTATTTGAGTAAGGGTTTGAAACCCTTCTATAAGGATAGTATTCCTTGTGAAATATTAATTAGGTAGGTATTGCCAATCCTAACGAAATATTTGTGGGTAAACATTGTTTTAATATACATATATATATATATATATATATATATATATATATATATATATATATATATATATATATATACACACACACATGTATTTTTATATAAATTAAATGTAGGTGCCAAAGTCTTTGATTGTTATTTGTGTTTTATACTCGTGGTGGTGCAGGTTTTTTTAAGCTGTGTATAAGTAAGAAAACGTTTATTGTTAGATAGGTGTCCTACCCGGAAAGGCAAAGGATTTGGACCACTAAGCTCATTTCGAAAGCTGGCGTACTGTTGTCCGAGGCTCATCTATTGTACTCTACGTATTTAAACAGACTTAAGTGAAATATATAAGATCTTTCTCTAAACTAACCTGGTCAATATAGAATACTGCTAATTCTTCAGAGTGAGTAGCTTAAGTAACTTTAGGCAGAATCTTATGTGTCTCCTCAGCTCAACCCACTTTAGGGAGACTTCAGTAGTTCTGTATTTTACAGAACTCCTTTTTATCGTTTCATGTAATTGGCTATACGGTAACATTGTGTGCACGGTGCTCTTTAAATAAAAATATTACAAATAATAAAAAGTTATAAGTACAAAAAAAATTGGATTGTGGACGCGTTCTTAAGGGTGGGCTGGGCACCTGTATGATGCGGCAGGGGTAAACCAGTGAAAGCTGTCGGGCCCTGCTGTTGAACAAAAGAGTGTGTTGTGTCACCCTGACCCGAGTGACATGGCCGCTTTGTGGTGTCCCATTTCATCTGGAGGGACGAAAGCATGACCAACTTGGGTGCCAAGGTGCCTAACTTGTCTGGGTGTTTGGGCAATTGGGTTGGCCATGGTCCAAACATTTCTGTGTGGGTTTTTTTTGCTATTTATTTCCCTTTTATTTTCTTTGTTATTGTATGTGTGTGTCTTGCTGTCGGTCACCCCTCTTGAGGGATATGACCAAGGTAGGTAGATAGATAGACAAAAAAAAATCCAGTTCTTCCTTCCTCTTGGCCCGGACCCATTGTCAAATCTTTAACCCAAGACTGTTTCATAGTTTTCACCTATCTATACACCATCTACAAAGCCATAGCCTCCTGGTGGAAGGAGGCTTGAGTCAAGAAAACTCACATTCAAACTTTCATTCCCCTTCGCTCCTCCCAACCTAACACCAATGATTAAGCCCACAGCACAACAAAGGATAAGTCAGTGTGCCATACATTAATAATCAGTAGAGACCAGACAGTCTACACTGGTTTTCCTGCTGAGCATCATATGTGTCTATATCAGTCATTCTTAACTATCCATCACCGTTGTAATCTATCATTAGCACACACTCTTGTATTAATTAAATCAACCAATCTCACATACAGAGCACATTTCACCCCATCCATCCAACCATATTTGGGCCTTGCACTCATTCTATTTTAATCAGGTGCTCCCTACAGTCTGAATTTTAGGGTAGTTAGTGGTATGTGACTTTGTTATCCCAGAAAAGAAAATGTCCAACTCATACAAGTAATTGCCAAATGCTGCCGAATTAGAAAAGCAGAGGAATCACTCAAACCCCAAATTTTCCGATGTTCCGAGTACTGGGAAATGGTGTACAAGGCACTTCAGCGAAAGTCTATCTATGCATACCTACAAAGGCCTAGTCCAGCTCATTATCAGCAGGCTTACCGATAGTGTTGATTTTGCCTCTCCTCGCCGACAGTGCTATTTACACAGTGTCTGAGCTACCGCTGATAATGAGACTGATGTGTGCATGAGTGTGTTCTTGCAAATTTGCCTGGTGCCACATCAAATGAACGGATCAAAAGATTTAATCAGATCTATATTTCTGTTCATTTCTACATCTCTTATCATTTTCCAACATTGAACCATTTGGGGAAATTTGTAATTTCACTTGTCTTTTGTCATCATTCACATTTAATTGGCAGTTACGAGTGTTTGAACTAATCCATTTAAAAAGGAACACTTTCCTGGAACACAACTGCTTGACAGCAAAGACTACTGTAAAGCATTATTAATACCGTTTTGTAACCCTGCGGACCATACTATATGGTGTGTTACCTAGGCTACTTTTTAAAAGCAAATAATGATAGTGTCCTCTGATCGTTAAGTATATTTGCTTTACTTACAGCGTCACATACAACAGAATACAGGTTATGTGGGTGCTGAAATTTGTATGTAGATATTCTCCCTACCGTTTTCATACATCCAAGACAAATTAACAACTATTAAAAAAAAAAAAATACTGAAATTGGGAAGTCATCTTACATGCACATATTGGCTATGTGCCACTAGTAGCCATTGGTAGGCAGTACATGGGAATCGGGGAATGGCTTATACACGATCAACAAACTAATGGGGAATCAATGGGGCTAATTTTCGCACAGAATTTGCGGTAAATGTGGTTTTTGCAAAATTCTTTTAGCAAACCACAATGCCTCGAGGAAAAGAGAAAATGTCTTGGACAGCCACGAGTGCTTTGAAGACAAAATGGATATAGAGTGTCTTGGCTACGTGTTTGATTGCAAGCTCTAAATATTGCACAAACCGAGAAATATGAAGGGTTCACTCACTGTTTCTACAGGCTGGTGTAACGGTTTTCTTCTGTTTCAAAGCAATTTAAAAGGGTCGGTTGCGAGCACATACACGCTAATTTGTTACAGGATAATTATTGTCAGAGTAATGTGCTTCTGCTTTCAGCTGTCTGCGGGGTAACTAAATTACTTTTTGTATGAAGTGACTAGTAACTGTTTACTTATTTTCGGTACAAGCTCAACACTGGCAGTTGCATAGACAGTCAAACTCAAAAATACTTTAAATCCTTAGAGCCAGATTTTCACCTCTAACCTTCATTAATAGAGGCGGGTCTTCGACCTGGTTTTGAACCCTTCAAGCAGTAACATCAGACTGATTCAGGTTACAAGCAGTTGCTGCTTGATCTGCACCTCTATTTGGTTACCTCAATGTTTTAAATTTGAAGACGTTACTTTTGTAAAACAAAAAAACAGGTATGATTATGGCAGTGTCCATAAAGAACCTTGCCGGTGTTGGTAGGTGGACATAATGGCCTCCTTTGTTGCTTGATGTGGAAGTGTAGCGCGCTTTCGATAGGCATACTTTACAGAACCACTACATTAACTGGTGGAGGACGTGCGGTGTGCTACTATATTGAACTGAGCAGAAATGAATGGTGTCATTGTCAGATGGATAAAAGGCCGCTAGCAGGACTGATCGAATGTTTAAAAACCCTGCACATAATGTGAATTTTATTAACCTTAATGAAAAACAAATATATTCCAATATTATCGGATAAATAAAGCTGTATTTTCTTATGACACTGTCGGTAATCTTTAGTATTCAACAAGAAAGTGGTATCATTCAGACACCATGCACACGCTATATTTAAAAGAAGAGTGCTAAAATAAAAAAATAAAAAATAATAATACAGAAAACAGTGATACCCAATAATGAACAAACAATCCTGGTGTATGAGAAAATGATAAATAAAAATAGTCTCGGATTAGATTTTGACTGCAGGCTTTGACAATTTTATCATAAGCTGTCAGGTACTTGCCAGGCTGTACTTGCCCAAGACACACCACAGGAAATAGTACCGCTATGACCCTAGTAGTTAAGGGATCCACAAACCCCAACCACCAAAGTCAGAAGATTTGCAGCTAACTAAATTGATGGGTTTGGTAAAACTTTAAACAAAATACATTAATATTCTTAAAAAAATGCAAAGAAGAATATTTCCATTTTATCTGACATTTTTTACCTTTTGGCCATACTTAAACCTCTAGTGTGTAATATTTGACTACTAGATGGCACTGTGTTGTCCGGTGCGAGCGAGGGTCAGTGCAACAGAGCACTGTCTGGCGGATGGCTGCCATCCAAACATGAATGCGACCTCAGTGTGGAATCCACGGTGTGAAAGAAATACACAGGGTTGGGTAGGGTTACTTTAACTTGATTACTTTCAATTACTTTTGGACTACTCCAATACCAAATATGCTAATAAAAGACAAAAGAAACTAAATATGAATACAATTACTAAATTTTGTGCAGGCTTGGGGAGTAACGGAATACATGGAACGGCAAAAATGATGTCGGCAAGCTGTTTAGATTTATTTTCATTTTGTTTCTGTCACATTTTATGTTAGTTTTGCTGGAGATCAAAGCCAGAAGAGAAAGCTTACCACGTGTTGTGAGTCATAATTGTATTCATATTTAGTTTCTTTTGTCTTTACATCCATTGCAGCCTGGTCATCCTGGAAGGGGGATAACCTCATGGGTGTTCTTAAGGTTTCTTCATTTTCCTCATGTTGAGGTTTTTGAGTATTTCCTTGCCCTCATGTAGGTTTTAGATCAGGGGATGGTGTAAAAATAGTTTTTCGTTTACAATAATCTGGTCTGTGAAGCCTTTTGAGACTTCTCGTGATTAAGGACCTCACAAATAAACATGACTGTACCACTAGGAGGCCGCAAATATTACACATTTTCCCTTTAAAATATTTTAACTACAGAGAAAAGTTTTAAATTTGTCCAAAAAACAAAGTATATTTAATATTTGATTAGATGTATTCTTGTTTTTCTCGAATACATGAAAATATGGCGTTTGACCTACTGGTTTCTGTTTTTTTAATTCGAGGGTGTACAAAATGTCGAGTCGTAATTCGTTTTAGGCGCCATATCTCGTGTGGCTAAATTCAAATGTTGAGCAAAAATAATTTGTTCTCTCTTTCGCTAGACTTTAACATGAGTTTACCATTTATTACACCAATATGGCCTCCGTTGCGTATACAATGAATCTTGGTTTAGTTCACCATCGTTGTGGATTAGGATTTTAGTTAGTTGATATTTTGTGTAACACTTCACAACCGGAATATTGAATGCTCACATATCTAGACACTGTAACCAGTTAGGAAATATTTGAAAATACTTGTCAGTCTATTTCCCAACATGGCCTGTGACTGCCATTAAAATAGAATTTAAAGTGTCATAGTGTTTGTTATGGGTTCTCGGTGGAGACAAAAACAGGAAGCAATAAGTGTTGCAAGGTGCTCAAAAATTCTGGCATTTAATAATAAGATCATTGAGAATGTATCAAACAAACAAATGGTCAACAACAACAATAATAAAATGGTCAGAACCAGAAAAACAAAACAAAAAAAAACTAACAACTCAGGCTGCAAAATGGAACCAGTGACAGTTGATGGTGTATAAAGAAATATTACCTTTTTCCAAAGTCTCCTTATGAAGGGTTGGGCTAATAAGGGCCAGGTTACAGACCTGTCGGAATCACAAATCCATTAGGCGCCCTTTGTTGGACCCTAGCAGTATTATGAAATGTTCCTTTCATTACAGATACTTCCGAATTCGCAGAACTGAGAAAGATTTTATAAAATACCAACACTCCTATGTATTCACTTCATCTGCATTACCAAACCCCTGCTTCACAAAGACTTTTTTCAGTTTTATGAGCGAATGTGGAAAATCTCAAGCTCTTTTATGGAGCTTGGCCGACATTTTACCAAAGACCAGTCGGCCAGTCTGCGCTTTGGCTATTTGCAATGCAGGCTTCCACTTTATGGGGACTTTGAGATTCATTGTCTCACGAATAATGATGTGAACACTTCACTATTGTAACAGCAAGTGATTTTTTGGGACACTTTGGGATAGCAAAAGCTGAGAAAACATACTTGATGCTATGAAGAGAGGCCCGTTGCTCGCTCTGTTACAAAGGATTCTTCGATTCACATGCGTGATTCTCAAGAAAAAATAAATAGGTCACTCCACAGGCACTGAAAGAGTTGATCACCGCCTGCAGAGCTCCTAGTGTTGCGGGAAGTCTTTCAAAAATTTAAGAAATCATTTGTGGGCGGGCTAGTGGAATTTTTGTCAAGGTTTCTATGAGCATGCTTCGGTTATCACTATTTCACAGCTTCACATGCTTTGAACAGTTTCTAGGTTTGACGTCCCTGACTTTTGCTCTGTATCAGATTTAGAACACGTTTTTTTTATTTTTATATTGTTAAAGGATTTTGTATTGTATTGTTTACACTTTTTGCACTTCCCGACTTTATTATCAAAATGGAAGGTATATTTGACACATTGACATTGTTCTATTTGTATTTTTGTCACATTGCTATGTTTTTATTTTTATTTTTCAGTTTTTGACTCTCCTGGTTTTTGTTCTGAAAGGGTTCTAATATAAATATTTCTATTTTTTGTACTGATGAATTATATATATATATATATATATATATATATATATATATATATATATATATATATATATATATATATATATATATATATATATATATATACTGGACTGTCTCAGAAAATTAGAATATTGTGATAAAGTTCTTTATTTTCTGTAATGCAATTAAAAAAACAAAAATGTCATACATTCTGGATTCATTACAAATCAACTGAACTATTTCAAGCCTTTTATTATTTTAATATTGCTGAATTTGGCTTACAGCTTAAGAAAACTCAAAAATCCTATCTCAAAATATTAGAATATCATGAAAAAGTATACAAGTAGGCTATTCAACTAATCACCTGAATCATCTAATTAACTCGAAACACCTTGCGAGGGTTTCCTGAGCCTTGAAAACACTCAGCTTGGTTCAGTAAACTAAATCACAAGTATGGGGAAGACTGCTGATCTGACTGCTGTCCAGAGGACCATCATTGATACCCTCCATCAGGAGGGTAAGGCACAAAAAGAAATTTCTCAAAGAGCAGGCTGTTCACAGAGTGCAGTTTCAAAGCATATCCACAAAAAGTCTGTTGGAAGGGAAAAATGTGGCCGGAAACGCTGCACAACCAAGAGAGATGACCGCAGCCTTAACAAAATTGTGAAGAAGAGCCGCTTCCAGAATTTGAGGGAGCTTCAAAGACAGTGGGCTGAAGCTGGAGTCCAGGTATCAAAAGCCACAGTTCACAGACGTGTCCGGGAAATGGGCTACAATAGCCGTATTCCCATGGTCAAGCCACTTCTGAACTCAAGACAACGGAAGAAGCGTCTGACTTGGGCTATGGAGAAGAAGCACTGGACAGTTGCAGAGTGGTCCAAAGTCCTCTTTTCAGACGAAAGCAAGTTTTGCATTTCATTTGGAAGTCAAGGCGCCAGAGTCTGGAGAAAGGCTGGAGAAGAGCAAAATCCAAGTTGCTTGAAATCCAGTGTGAAGTTCCCACAGTCAGCAATGGTTTGGGGAGCCATGTCAGCTGCTGGTGTTGGTCCACTGTGTTTCATCAAGTCCAGAGTAAATGCAACTGTGTACCAAGAGATTTTAGAGCACTACATGCTTCCATCTGCTGAAAAGCTCTATGGAGATGAGTATTTCATTTTCCAGCATGATCTGGCACCTGCCCACAGTGCCAAAACCACCAGTAACTGGTGCACTGACCATGGCATCACTGTCCTTGATTGGCCTGCTAATTCCCCTGACCTGAACCCCATCGAGAATTTGTGGGGTATAGTTAAGAAGAAGATGAAAGACACCAGACCTACAAATGCAAATGAGCTGAAGGCCGCTATCGAAGCATCCTGGGCATCAATAACACCTCAGCAATGCCACAGGCTGATTGCCTCCATGCCACGCCGGATTGATGCAGTAATCCGTGCAAAAGGATTCCCAACCAAGTACTGAGTGCATCAATGGACATTTTCAAATGTTTGATTTAGTTCTGCTGTTATAAAATTATTTTTTTTACTTGGTCTGAGAAAGTATTCTAATATTTTGAGATAGGATTTTTGAGTTTTTTTCAGCTGTAAGCCAAAATCAGCAATATTCAAATAATAAAAGGCTTGAAATAGTTCAGTTGATGTGTAATGAATCCAGAATGTATGACATTTTTGTTTTTTTAATTGCATTACAGAAAATAAAGAACTTTATCACAATATTCTAATTTTCTGAGACAGTCCAGTATATATATATATATATATATATATATATATATATATATATATATATATATATATATATATATATATATATATATATTTTTTTTTTTTTTTTACCAAATGAAACATTTTGAGTGCTTACATTTTTGGTGCTGTGTTTATCGTAAATACAAACTAGCTCAAGGGGGAGGTTTCAATTATTCAACGATCATGACAGTTCCAATTTATGTATACTACTACTAATAATAATAATACATTGTATTTCGAAGCGCCTTTCAGGACACCCAAGGTCGCTGTACATATGAGTAGGACACAACAATAAACAAAGAGTAAAACAAAAGTAAAACAAACAAGTAAACAAGTAATACATAGCCAACAAAACACATTAGAGTAAAAAGGGGTGGTGTGTGAGGCATATGGTCAAGAAAACGAGAAAGCTCTGCTCCCCGTGGAGGCGGGCATAGTGGAATGAATGGAGGAAGATGATCTGAGGGTGCAGAATGACGTGGCATTGTGAAGGCAGTCGGAGAGGTAGGGAGTCGCAAGGTTATGAATGGCCACTCGTGGGGTCCCTTCTCAAGATTTCTTCTTTTTCCTCACACTGAGGTTTTTGAGTTGTTCCTTGCCCGCATGTTGGTTTAAGATCAGGTAATTGTGTCATTGTAATCCTGTGCAGTCCGTTGAGATATTTTTGTGATTAAGGGCTATATAAATAAATTTGACTTGACTTGACTTGGCCATGTAGGTGTAGAGCAGGATTTTGTAATGAATTCTATGGTGGATTGGTAGACTGTACTACTATGTTCTTAGGATATATATTACAAGGCTCTTTAACACGACTACCTGTCTGCTCTTTTCTATTCAACCGACTCGAATACTGCTCAGGGAAATTTCAAATTCTTTGACAAACAAATCTGTCTTTTTAAATTACGTAAAATAGTTACTTCCCCGGGCAGCGCGGCGGCGCAGTGGTTAGCACGTGTGTGGCACAGTTCTAAGGTCTTGGGAACCTCCTGTGTGGGTTCAAATCCAGCTACCGGACTTACTGTGCGGAGTTTGTATGTTCTCCCCGTGCTTGCGTGGGTTTCCTCCCACATTCCTAAGACATGCATTTCAGGTGGATTGGCCGGTCCAAATTCTCCCTAGGTGTGAATGAGCGAGCGAGTTGTCTGTCCCTGTGTGCCCTGCGATTGGCTGGCAACCAGTTCAGGGTGTCCCCTGCCCACTGCCCGATGATTGCTGCGATGGGCTCCAGCACCCCCACGACCCTGCTGAGGATAAGCGGTGCAGCTAATTAGATGTGAGTTACTTTCCCTGATAACTGGTTGATTTTAGTATAGAGTAATTCAGTTACTAACTCAGTTACCTTTCAGAAGAAGTAGTGAGTTAATATAACTAATTATCTTTTTTAAAGTAATGTGCCCAATACTACCCACATCGATTCTATGACCATACTTTTCAGGTAACCAAAGGTATTGCTGCTCATAGCCAGCTTACTGCAAAACAACCTTTCCTGTGTAAGTTGCACCTAAATTGCAAAAATAGCCACATTTAGTTTAGGTACGTTTATCTTTTTAGTGTCATACAGGGACACTGATTTCCGAAATGACGTTTACCACTGTTGCATATGCCTCGCAAGTTAGAGTGCTAAACTGAATTGAACATGATTTTTGTTCCTTTTACTTTTCATTCAATTCCTCCTCTGCTCAATCTCATTGTAAAACAGGCAAATGACGTTTGGCAGCTACTTAGCTGTAAAACACGTATAACTTAATGCCCTACTATAATTTGATTTTTTTTTTCTTCTTTCTCTTAGTCTTAGTCAGTCACAAACCTGTGCAAACATTGCATTGACAATTGGCTGTTAAAAACATATGGTAAACGCCTGTTTTACTAACAGCCATATGTTTTTTATTTCACTTTAGTTGCTTATCCCAGCAAATAAAATGAATTGATCTCTTATGCACGGTATTTATTTTTCTTTGATCAAAATAAAACACAGCATAATTTACAACCTTTGTATTTCAGAGATTGGGAGCAGTTCATCCTCCATTTGCTCTCGATGAGCCCAAAATGAACTTCGGTGAAACATTGAACTTCTGTCTAGGTAAGAAAATGTGCATGACTGAAAGAAATACGCATAGAGAAAAGACGAAAATGTTACAGTATTGGCACATCTGGCTGGTCTGTGTTTTGTATGGAAAGTTTATTTTTGCACACGTGGTCAAGCTTTATATATGTGGTGATAAGTTTACTTATACAGTACTCTCTCCTTTGGTTTGGATGTCATGGCAGGATGAAAGTTTATGAACTGTTCTTTTTTTTCTGGTGAGGAAGTAGTACATTTTTTAATGTTAAATGTAACTGAGACTACTATTTTAGTTTTAGTTTATTGTTCTCTATGGCCAGGCAGTGTAATTATGCAAACAGCAGGTCAAAATGTGCTATGATCTTTGGAATGCTGCAAAATGTATGTTCAACTTACAAAACTGAAGTATTTTAACTTAATTTATGTATTTTGTCAAGCTTAACTGATATGTTTATGGTTTAGTAGATACTTAAAATGAGGAGACAACTTATAAATAAAACAAAATAATTAAAACAATCTTCTGATAGTAATTTTGAAAACAGAGCCAACATGTACACGTATATGTACATGGATATATATTTTAATACTTTTTTCATAGAATGTGAATGACCACAGAACTCTTTATCACGTGGGAAATATTACCACTTCCGTGTACAATGAAAGTATTCCTGTGGACGTTCAAGGTCAATGTTTTGCATTCATTATTATTTTTAATTTTTAATCACATTGCATCACAGTGGCCTTTGTTCACCCGTATTCTCTGAATATGTTGTGGAGGCTGATGCTCCAAGTTGTAGCACCTCCATTAGTGCCCTACAATTTGCATTGGGGTCTTCATCCTGCGGAATACCATTTGATTTTTTTTTTACTGAATAACAATGAGACAAATGTGAACATTACAGAACCATGCACCTTATCGGCAATTTTAAAACGACATGATTATTTTTAAAAGCGATAGAAATACAGCAAATATGTTTTAACAGTTTTCCTACGTAGCGTTTAAATGATGCATGATAATAATTTCAGATTTTGATTTTCCTGTTCCTTGGAATTTACAATTATATAATTAACACTTCCTCACACCAAATGTTATATACACACACATCATTGCTGATGCAAAGGTACATGGCAACTCTTTGTCTTGATTATGATTCCCATGTGCTCTGAATGATTTCAATTCACAAAAGTCGAATTCCACACTATTGCTCCAAAAATCGTGTCCAACCAGTTTTGCTACACATGCTTTTAATAGCTAACACCTGAACCCAACCACGGGTCTAATAATGGTTAAAGACTTTTTGTGGTGAAGTTTGAAAGGTGTCATCTAAATTCATTTTCACTGAACCTCCAAAGCTTTCGCGAAGTCCCTAAAAATATACAGGGATTCCTGAGCTCCTCACGTTATGTGTGTTCTCATAATATTGATGCTTTATTCACTTTATTTGAATAGTTTCACGGTGGGATTTGTGTTTATTTTATTCTGTAAGTGCTCTGGAGTAATCAAATCCCAACTGAAATATTTTCTTTGCTGCCATTTCATCAGTACCTTTCAGTCTTTGACATTTTTATCCTCAAGGAAAATTCTGTCAAGCTCAGACACTCTTTCCAAACCGGGGATCGAGGACAATTAGGGAAGCCAAGTATATGACACTGTCCCAACAGGCTTGCAAGAAACCATTTGATTCTATTAGAAGGAAGCTGGGAGTTGTGGTTAAGTTACATGAATGGGTCTTTGGGAAAGGAACCTGGAGAATTTGCTACGGAAATCTACGGATTATCCCTCCGGTTTTAATGGAAGTCACAGGGGTTAAGAATGCTGGTTCAGTCTGTGGAGATCTTTGAAAAGTAGGGCTGGGGATAACCTGTGAATGGAAATGGAATTAAAACCAGGAAGCTATTATACTGCTACCTGTCCCAGTTGCATTTAAGAATATTGGGCAAAGTCGCCTATTGATGGATGTCTCAGGTGATGTGGCCCAAAGGAGGAAGATCAAATCGAACAAATGTCAAGACAAGTCAAGTCAAGTCGCATTTATTTCTACAGCCCTTAATCACAAGATGTCTCAAAGGACTGCACAGGTTACACTTACAACACCCCCTGATGTCTGATAAACACTTGCCGATCATATATGTCTTGCCAAAAAGGACTCTTAAGTATTACGCACACCTAGCGACAACCAAGTGCAATGCTACTTGCAGTGGGTATTTTAAATCGTCTTTACTGTCATTGATACCAACACAATGAAACATTGCATGCAACGAAATTGGACATGGCACTCTAAAGTTAACAGCTAATACAGACTTCGAAGGGAAAAATAAGACTGTCAGGATGAATAGGCAAACATATGTATATAAGTTGTGCTTAGAGACTGGCTTGCGCTTAGAGAGTTATAATAGTACTGCTATGAAAAATAGTGTAATAAAATTTTGCAGCAACAAAAATTCCTGCCTGTGCGGAGTTTGCATGGGTTTCCTCCAGGCACTCCGGGATTCTATAACATTTATAGATCAAAGTGGCGCTGCCGCAAGCGGCAGCCTTTCCTGCAGCTCCGTGTTATTTCGCACTTTTGTGATGTATTGTTTTAAGTGTCTGCTTCTATCTTCGGTGTTCTTTGCCCGGTTTGACAACTACACTTTGGATTACTTTATATCCTATCATTATGGGTTTTAACGCACAAAAATGCGTTTATTCGAGGAATCAACTCCTTGCCCTGAAGAATTCTCGTGCCGGCGTGATGAGGGGGCCCAATCGTGGATACAGAGCCGGAGCTAGCTAAGCGGCTAGCGGTGTTATGAGTCTTCGGTACAGTCCGTATTCACGGTATATGTGAACTCTCTACCAAATAAGAGACGACCTTGCTGTGCTGGTGAAAAACATCAAAGCGCACAGGGAGTGCAGTTTGCTGTGTTTTACGGAAACGTGGCACACGTCTAGCATCCCCGACGCTAACATGGCGCCACCCGGAGCTACCCGGAGCTATTCGGCTTCAGCGCTGTTAGACGGAGACACGAAAGCCTGCGGGAAGCGGAGAGGAGGTGGACTCGCCAACACGAGGTGGTGTATCCCTGGGCACAAAGATTTCCAATCTGCTGCAGGGACGTCGCACTTTTGGACTAGAGTGTGACGTCATCCACTCTGCTGTGGCTAAACTACAACAAAGCACCCCGAGGGCATCCTGTTAATCTGTTAATAACTAACAAAGGATACTGCTGGAAGAGTGAATTTCCCTTCGGGGATGAATAAAGTATCTATCTATCTATCTATCTATCTATCTATCTATCTATCTATCTATCTATCTATCTATCTATCTATCTATCTATCTATCTATCTATCTATCTATCTATCTATCTATCTATCTATCTATCTATCTATCTATCTATTTTGTATTGGAGTAATTGAAAGTAATCCAGTTAAAGTAACCCTACCCAACCCTGCTGCTGGGATAGGCTCAAGCGACCCTAGTGAGAATAAGTGGTTCAGAAAATGGATCGAATGGACTATACTTAATTTACTATTTTCAACATCCTCGCGACATTTCAATTTTTCACCGAAGTCTTCAATTCATACATCCAAAAGCATTACCATAAACACTTCTCTTTCCATATTATCTGCGTCAATGTCAGGTTGTTGAAATTTTCCTGAATCCTTGAGGAACAAAAACAAACGAATGCAATCTGGTCCCATACTGCGGCAACTCCAAATGACAAAAACACAGAAAGATGACTTGTCACGTCTGTATTGCACTCTGGCAGTCTTCTCCACAACTTGGTTGCTATTTGAAAATTTAGGTCTCAAATTTTAGGCAGCGCTCATTTGTGTTTTATTTGGGCAAATTTGTAAATATGACCAAAAGAAAGGCAACATCAGGGTAAAATGCGGGTACTTCAGCACATCAAGGGGACTTTGTGCATGAAAATGCGGCCTCAGAGCGCCCTCTGCAGGATCAAAGTCCTACTACAAGTTTGTCGCAGGATCAATAGGACGTCAAGCAACAAAATTGGATCTCGAGTCACCCTCTGCTGGATAGAAGTGGTACTACAAGCATGTCCCTTCAATAGCCCAGCTACGAATCGATAATGAAATGCTGATGCATTTAGTAAACTGATCAATTTGAATTAAATTTATTAAATCTTGTTGCAACCCTATTACCAAATTCTTTATGCAGTCTGCGCCAGGTGTGCCATGAATTCAGAGACAGTCTGGCAAGTCTTTTGACTCATTAGCTTTAATATCCTTTACAACACCACCCGCCGTGTCACATCTTTCTCTCTCCCAAATGACTTTACTTCCTCTGATCCTAACGACACCGTCACCTTAGTGTCCTTTGTGATGGCCAAGTGGGAGCTTTAGAACGTCTTTAACAAGCTGGTTTATAGAAAGGATCTTGTCGTTCTCACGTACACTCTCCATCATACACACAAGCACATGTTATTTAACCTGTATTCAATGGGGCATTATGCTCCCTGCATATCCCCTGGCTTCTGAAGCACCTCTACTACCTATGTGACACATTAAGGTTGGATTAGCGCCCAAGTTACCGGAAATTGGAGCTAGACCCTATCAGAGATTGAGACATGGCTGTCAAAGGGATATGTGCATACAGCAGGGACTGTCGTGTGTACATAACCGACAGGCACTGCTAAAATGAAAAAGACACTTTGAGGACATGCACATATTTTTACAAGATTATTTTTCATTCGGAAAAAAATGAATCATTGTGATCCTATTTATTTCTATGGTGTTTGTAGTAACAGGGATCACAAACGGTAAGTCTCAGAGGGTTTTCCATTGATTGCAAAAAGTAACTTACTACGGAGTTCCAGTTACAATTGTGTACGTGATTGTTTTCCTTTTTTTTTAAAATAAAAATCTGACTGTTTCAGGTTCGTCTCGTTCAATAAAAGACACACATTTATTCATACTTACATTTTTTTGTTGAGTCAAGTATTGGAAAACTCACAATGGGAGAAACAAGCTATCGTTGATACATTGATGCATGTGTGGTTTACTTTCAAATTCTTGGAATGGAAGGGGATATAAGAATATTTTTACAAAGATCAACACAAATCAGCAATTGACATTGACATTGGTTCACTTTTATCGTCAGTAGCTTCCCACAGAGTTGTTGTGTTTAATATATATTTTTGGTACAAAAATGATAGGGTTAAAGTTTATCAGTCTCTCACTTTTTTTGCAAGGAGGACAGGGAGGGAAACCTTTAGATAAGGAAGTTCAACCTCTTCTAAAGGCCATCACCCAATCTATTTCTTTATTGTTAAATCTCCTGTTACAAAAGCAGATCTGCCCTAAAGGATGTGAGAATGAAAAAAATGCAACATAATGGGCCGATAGTGACAGTCGAAACATAAAAAACAATGCCCAATAATAGTCAAAATCAAAATTCAAAATTGAAATCGAAGGGTATAGTGGCAGAGAATAGGCTCAGAGACCCACAACAAAAATAGAAAAAAAGACATTGTATCGGTAAGGAGGCTTAACAAGGGGAAGGTATGATAGGTGAGTGGTTGGTGGATCCGCAGCACAGTTCTGAGGTCATGGATTTAAATCAAGCTACCAGCATTTCTGAGTTTGCATGTTCTTCCTGTACTTTCAGTCCGGGAACTCCGGTTTCCTCCCTCATGTCAGGTTAATTGTCCCTCGGTGTGACTGAGCGAGTGTTTTTACGGCAACTTGCCGGCAACAAGTTCAGGGTGTCCCCTGCCTACTGCCCGAGGATAGCTGGGAGGGCTCCAGCAACCCCGCAGCTCTACTGTAGACAAGCAATGCAGATAATGGATGGATGGATGGAAGCCTAACAATCTATTCAAGAAATCAGAAAAAAGTGGATGATGTACAATTCTTTTTAGTGTATTTTACATCTATTTTAAGACACGGGTTGCTAACGACCTATCAACATAGGGCGTGTTACCTCAAAATTAACAGAGAAGGAGGGTAATATTTCTGGCATTATTTCCTATGATTTCTTCCATGATTCATGTGTTGCGATCTGTTCTCCCCTAGTCTGTTGTATGGCAACCTCCATTTGCCCTCTTTAGTAAAGTATCCTCCCCATCTAATCCATTACAGCTGGGGCACATTGCGCGACCAATTAAAGAAAAAACATTTGGCTGCCCCGAACGAGGCTACCACATGTTGCCATGTGACCTCACTTCAATTTTGCCCTCAGCTCCCCCCAGGACATTATCTCTACAAGATCTAAGGTCACAATGCTTTTTCATTGAAGTAAGGAGGAAAACAAGGAAGCTTTAGACAACCTGTGAGCCATTCCTTGACCACTGTCTCCTGCAAAGTCATACAGATTTGTAGCAATGTGGATCAATTTGTATGGTAAGTAAGCATTTACTTTCTGCAATGCATATGTGACTTTTGTCAGTTAAACAAAACGGTCTTCATTTATTAGAGTGTCGTAGAAGAAGGAGATGAACTCACCACAAACCAAATCACCCCAATTATAAACTGTCTCTACTTTATGAACAGAATAAGCTGAATTACAAATTGACGTAAGCGAGAGTACAGTCAAAACCTTATTGGTTGGGCAAAGACAACCAATACACGGCACAAAATGGTGGGCCGTCTGGTCCTGCAAATTCATACTGGAGCTGAAGGCCTCGGTGTAAAAACCCTGACTGCAGGGTTACAATTTTGTCATCTGGGCGGCAGTAGCTCAGGAGGTAGAGCGCTCGTCTTGGGATAAAGGGATCCCAGTTCAAATCCCGGCTCATCCGTGTTACATGTCGAAGTGTCCTTTGGTAAGACACTGAACCCCTAATACCCCCAATAAGCAGGTTAGCGTCTTACATGGCTGCAATACAAGGCCGCTATTGGGAAACGTGGAGCACATTGCAAAGTGCTTTGGGAAGTCATTGACTTGAAAAGCGCCTTATGAATGCAGATCATTTAATTTCATCTTAGAAACACTGAAAATGGCGATGAATACAGAGAAAACTAAGGAGCATACGAGGTTAAATCCCTGTGAGTATGGTAGTTACTGAAGTGAGTTGATAGATTTATAATGATATCACACAGGGGAATGCAGCTGGGATAGTAAACAAACAGTCGCATGATCTCATTCCTACTCTCGCTTCTTTCACCATGAAACTAAAGCTGATCACTGCCTTGTTTTCTTTGACAACACAGAAAAATGCATACAAACAGTCAGTAAACACACATCTAGTCACAGTAAGAGGGGGCATGAAAAAAGGAGCGGTCTTGAGTCCTTGCTCTGAGTAGATTTATCTCTTATAGACAATAAAGCATTCCAGTTCACTGAGGTCTACATAGCCACTCTAGTAGAAACAGATGCTCCTTACGACAACATATTAGGCACACAAAGTGTCTGGCTTTTGGTATATGGAAAAGAAGTATCACTTGCGATGACCCCACAAAAAATGGACAAGCTCAAGTCAAACATGTATGAATGTTGTTTTTTCCTTTAGATGAATGAGCGCAATGCTGTCATGATGGGCAAGACAGACAAAACATGAACTTTAAAACTTTTGGGAGTTTTATTTGACCCAGGTGTACCTTATTGCTGGCATGTCATCCATTGAACATAATTAAGGGCTCCATTGATATTTCTGTTTCTAATTATAATGCCTTTTATTTTTCTCTGACAAACTATAGTTGGTAACTTCTTGCTTATTGCTCACACCCAAGAAACAGTAGCCAAAAGAAAGATAATCACATGTCATGTGAATTAGATACACTCGAAATGTCAAATGTGTGCGTGTCTTCTGTGGCACAGGACATTTGATGTGTCAGTGCTGCGGTGTTGGGTGCAACTAGTGCTTGCAAGTTAGTGCATGCTGCAGGTTAGTTTGGATGATATATGTCGCTTTCTGGTTGCTGCTCTCTACTTTCAGCTACTGCCATCAGTTAGCTACCTCTTCAAAAAGAGGAGCCGAGAACGTAAGTCTCCTCTGCCGGTACATAGCCTCTGCATTGCTAAGGCCCATACACACCTCCTCTTGGTCACACATGGAAGCTGGTATCCTGCGGCACCGAGAAAAGTTGTACAGGATCTCGGAGTAGCAGGGATCCCCAAAGACATGGCATGCAGGCCCACCAAAGCGCCCTGTGCCCCATCAACTCCTGCCCCAGCTATGGGCAAATAGCAAAGACCTCTAGGGCGGACCAGGCGGAAGATGGCAGCAGTATGATGTACCACAGCAGCTTCAAAGGTGAATCCAGGCACAAATCTGCAGGTGGTGACGAAAGTCAATAGGCGGAACCCAGCAGTTTCGATTACCTGCTGTCCCATGCAGCTCAAATCAGAGTGAAGGTTTTCGTGAGTTCCTCATGCCACTGCAAGTTACTATGTATGACAGCAGAATTGTTGGAGTAAGGACTGTGCACCCATACCCTCATCCTAATCCCTTCTGTTGTGCAACCCCCCTGCTCCATCTAACCCCCATTCCTTTTCACAAGCAACCCCAAACATCTAAGGCTATCAGGAGCTTAAAAAAACAACAAAAGTCCAAGACCTGATGACATCCCAGCAAAGGTGATCAAACATCGAGGTAATCTCTCATGTCTTCTACAGCTTCACCAATTCTGGAAATCTGAGACAATACGACAGGACTGGAAGGATGCTAAAAGTAATTTTTCCTCTACGAGCAGAAAAGGGGACACAGCAAACTGCAGAATCAATCGCAGTATATCCCTCCTCTCCACAGGAGAGAAAGCTCTTACAAAAACCCTCCTGTCTCACTTGGTGGAGTACTTCTCAGAGTGTACTTTACCTGAAGCGCAGTGTGGTTTCCGAAGGTCCGGAGCCATCTCTGAGATGATCTATTTTTTGCGGCAATTATAGGGAAAAAAGTTGAGAGCAGCCTCGACCTTTACATGGCCTTTATCAACTTCAGCAAAGCATTTGACACCATAAATCCTAAAATGCTTTGGAAACAACTCCACAAACTACTGGTGCCACCCAAGTTCCTTTTCATCCTAAAACAACGACGTGATGTTATGCTAGTCAGAGTTTTGATGGGACAACTCCAGTCTGAGCCTTTCACCGTCAATATTGGGGTGAAGAAAGTCTGTTTCTTGGCACCAATCTCCTGTCAGCAGTCCCCTACGTGCTCAACCATATCTTGCAGCACAAGACGACTTGGAATACCGGCTAAATGGTAGCCTCTTCAACTCCAGTACACAGACAACTGTGCTATCCTGCCACATAGCCCAGAGTCTATGTAGCACACTCTGGACACCATCTCAGCTCTTTACCAATCTTTTGACTTAAAACCAAGACAACTGAGGTAATAGCTCAACTCTGTATTGTATTCCTCACCCATGAGTTTCCATAGCAATGGGAATCCACTCAGTGTTGTTAACCATTTCACATATCTGGAATTTGGAATGAGGAAGGAAACCGACCGACACACGCAAGGAAATGGAGAACATGCAAATTCCGCACAAGAAGGCTGGTAGCACGTAGGAAACAATGACCCAATAATTTGGAGAAAGCGTCATCACCAGACATAATGGACTGCTTAGAATTTGGATTGAAAGGTAAAGCAAAAGGCGATAAAGTTAAACAGACAGAATCCGAAATATTACAAAAAGAAAGTTGTGCCTTTATATGTTGCAAAAACAAAGGCTAATACTCATCTATTTAATCCACATTTATATACATAATTTTTGGGCTATGTGTCATATAAGGCTCAATTTGAAATAAATAAACCACCGCTCTCTACTAGAATTGTTCTTTTAGATGGTGAACAAGAACATAAGCGCTTCTCTCCAAGGCAACTGTGAACTTGATTTATCCCACGTGTGTTTCGATTGGTAAGCAGAGTGCTTTTGTACATCCCAAAACCTGATTATGTCAGGACCTTTACTTTTTATCCTGGCTGCGCTTTGCTAATTCCACTGCCATTACCTATACCTATCCTCGCCTCGAAGCCCACTTTCAATTCCCCTTGTGTGTTGACAGACACTCTCATCTCGGCGACCTTGCTTTATTTCCTGTGTTTCAATGATTGGGGGAGGGCTGTAGAAGGTGAAAGGTGAAAGGCCGGCCTTAAATTCGGTGCTGACTGGGCCTCTGTCAACACAACCTCTGGTCTGCAAAAGTATTTCCTTTGGATCCTACTAAAAGGGAGAAATGGGGAAACAGAGAGTAGTCAAGACAGTCAATTAGGTGTTCGGCTGACATTCCGAAACAAGCAGTTCACATGCTAACCAGTGTGTCGTAAATCTGAAGAGTCGGTTTTGTCTGTTTGAGGATCTTTTAATGATCTGTTTTTTGATTTATTACTTGTTAGATTTTTGTGACTTTTTGAGATAATGTTTTGACAATCTCTTTGAAAAAATAGATTTTAAAGTGACAATTAAAAATGTCAGTTCAGATTTAGACTTATATTGTTATTGGGCTTAGGGGAGAAAATTTAGTACTCTGTTTATTAGGCCAGGTTCTTGAACTCTGTAGGATAAATAATTTATCATAAAATCTTCTTTCGTTACAATCTTATACAGTGGAGTCTTCAAGTTATGTTCAAGTTCCATTCCTACACTTGTTATGAAACCTGAATTTCCACTTAAGTCAGATTTTACAATTAAATTTAAGGATAAATTTATGGTTATCGTTAAATTTGCAGTTGTACCACGTTTTCATTGAAACAAGTAAAGAAAAAAAGACATTTTTGCGTGCTGTCACAACGATTCATACGGCCAAGAATTTTTTTTTTTTTTACTTTTACTCTTTTAACCTCAGTGAATTTATCAGCAAAAGCTGATTATAACCTTTATGGAAGTCCTTTTGGTGGAAAGTAGGCTGGTTGGCTTTTCTTTAGGCTGGATCACCTCCAAAGAAAGACTAACTTTTTCTTTGGGGCCATGATGTGAAAGGTGGGTGAAATATGCGACTAGCAGTGTACAAACTATAACAAGCTTAGCTTAAACACTCTCATTCCCACTTCACCGTCTTTGTCTCGAGTCATACATCACAATTCTGACCATACATAATTCACCTTACTCATGAATTCCTTATCCAAGAGTGAGTTGATACTTTTAGTTTGTATTTTGAAAAAATATGATTAAAATGTTTGGATGTGTAGAATCCACCATGCATTATATAATGACATACAATAGGGTGCTGTAGACAAAGCGTGAAATTAGGAATGGGAA
Organism: Urocampus carinirostris; assembly: GCF_059441175.1. Lineage (NCBI taxonomy): Eukaryota > Metazoa > Chordata > Actinopteri > Syngnathiformes > Syngnathidae > Urocampus > Urocampus carinirostris. Next base: position 25,378,004 of record NC_142358.1, on the reverse strand, counting down.
AATTCCATGGTTTTCCTACTTTTTAATTTGAGGACTCCCTGAATATCCATTGACATTGATAGCTCTGACTATGTATTAACAAAATCTGTCTATTGAACCGTATCATGTATTGGAAATTCCCCAGTCTTGCACTCCACAAATCTCTAAACAGGCCAGCCAAACAGTGGTTAATATTTTAAACATCAAGCAGATGTGCAAAAAAACAGACCTGAAGAACTGCCACATCTGAAATGACGTAAATATCAGGGTGAAGCGAGATCTTTTTTTGTAACTGTTCAATGACACATAAAGAACAACATTGGTTAGGGACGATCATAACACGCCCCTAACTTGACCTCTAACCCTAGCTTTCAATTTGCAAGATTTTATAGATTTTTCAGTATTTTGTAATCAATGACATTTAATCATTTCCACAAATTTGGACTGCCACAGAAAGGGCATAGGTCACAGTGTCTGTGTGATGCATGCCACAAGTGACATCTGAAAACCATCTAGATCATTTTTTCAGCGTACTTATCCAAATATCTCATCTAGTTATTATAAGCTTTATGTCACTATGAGTGATTAAACAATGAACTATTTCATAAACCCTCAATTTAGAAGCACTTGTTTTTTTATGTTTATGAGCAATACACCGTCGTCCTAAAGACTTGTGTGTATTACAAATTTGATTTCTCAGTCAATTTCCGTCACACAAAATCTCATTATTGTATCAAGCACTGTTTGACAGAGATAAGCCACTATGTTTCAATGCAGTTCCAGTACATAGATTAAAAATTGTTCAGGAAAATAACACTCCGGAAAGTAAAGTAAGAATGGATGATTATTCTTAATTTTTGGGCTTCAGCTAAAAGTTGCATTCAGGGCATCAGCATCAGAATGAGTTTGCTGTCATCAGGAGAATTTTTTATTCCTATGCTCAAAATCCAAAGTCATAAAAGGTTTAAATTACTCTTGGAGCAAATGGAAGGAAAAATAAGAACAAAAAAGACTACCCTTTCCCTTGACCAGTATCCATCCAACCATCAGCACCCGCTTGTATGGGGTCTGGTTGCAGCCTTAATTGTGAACCCAATACTGCCCTCGTCCTAGCCACTTCATTCAGTTCACCCGACAGGATCCTATGGTGTTCCCAGGCCAGCCACGGGATATAGTCTCTACTGGTCGTCCTGATACCCTTGACCTCCACAATAAAAAGGCAACTAGTGCGGGCTGTTCAGTCCCAGTTCAACTTGTATAAGAATTTAGTCCTCATTGCCGAAAAAATTCATGTTGGGTTAGTTTATGGTGTCGATTGGCTTAAAGCAGTGGTTCCAAAAGTGGGCGGTAACGCCCCCCTGGGGGCGGTGGAAAGATCTGAGGGGGCGGTGAGAAAGAAGGGGGCGGTAGGGGGGTGACAGTCTGAAGTCAAAGTCGGAAGTTTGAACGTTTGTTTGGCGATTTGTACACAACACGTTAGGGCTGCACGATTAACTGAATTTGAATCGACATCGCCATGTGACGTAGTGCGGTTGTGAAACTGCAAAGCACTGCGGTTTTTCAAGGGTTTGTAGTGAGTGATGGAGTTTTGGACAACCACAGCTGTTACTGTTCAGGTTTTAAAATTGCCAAACAATCAGAGGCAAGTTTTAATCATAGCACAAGCCAATAATGCCTTACACTTGAAAAGGTCTTGGTTGAACCTTTTTCGTATCACAACTGTACTTTCTATGATTCCTGGCCAAAGGGACGGTCGTCGAGACCAATAAAACTTGGAACATTTTACATATTTACTTCTTAGCTTGTATGTTTCATACTATATATATATATATATATATATATATATATATATATATATATATATATATATATATATATATAAAAGCTGTCTATGAAAGCCAAACACTCATTCCTTGCCTCTTAGGTGGGTGTCCATATGTAAACTGTTCGGCATAATATCTCTGATTTAGTGGCGTAAATGCTGTTTTCATCACTTAAATATTTTAACAGATTCTCAGAACAAAAGAATGTCTATATGGATTACAGTGCAGATAAATGTCCATTTTCTGGGACAATGTGATACCACAATTAAAAAACAAACAAACACAGAATTAGCAGTGTGTCAGGCAGTGGGGTTATTTCAAACCTATAAAAACAGGGGACCCAAACCTTTACTGTACTGACCAAAGATCGATTTAATGTCTGACAATATCTTCCTGGACTGGCTCAAAGTAAGCATTAAACATTTTTTATACGTTTTGAATAATAATCATAATAATAGCAACAACACTAATAATAGTAAACATAAAGCCATTATGTTATGATATGCAACTTTATTTGTATGTTCTCAAAAAGATGTACGACCATCACATGACCTTTCTTCGAGAAATTGCAAAACTTTATGATTGCTATGGCAAAATGTCCCATCATGCATCTGGTTAGGAAACCCCCTCACAAATTGTGTTCCAGATTCCTCCTAACTCCCTCTTGGGAAGAGGCAACTGGGAGGACCCAAGACATACTCGAAAGATGTTCCCATTAAAAGCTGCTGTCTTACAACACAAAGAAGTACTATTGAGTATACAGTCATCCCAAAACCACAGCAGATGGTTGTCTCTGCGTTGCGTAAAAAAATGGCTCGTAAGGATGAAGTTGTATTTTATTGCAAAAGCACCATATGAAATAAACGTTTAAATGAGCATGCACACGCGCTACACCAGCACAAGCAATCTATCTCAGATACAACATAAACTCACCAAATGAACCAACCCTCGCAAAGAGTGTTGGAGTGGTACGGTACCGGTACACTGCTTGTTGTTTTGTTGACGTAGGTCGTAGGGATTCCACGTATATTCAAAATGGCCACTAGTTTGTTCATTTGTGTATTGAATTTGTGGGCTTCAGTTGATCATTCTGTATAATGATTCGCTATTATTGTTGCCAAAGCACAGATAGTTGGTTTGATGCTTTCATCACTGTATCTTTGGCAGGGGGGAATCCACACATCTAACCTGACTGTTGCAATACCCGACACATAACTTTTCAAGCCTGTAGGAACCCTAGTGACTTTAGTTTAGTTTTAGTTTAAACACAGTGGCTCAAACGCCTAGATCGTGTGCTCTCCAAAGGGGAAAACAAATCTGTCCCAATCAGGCTGTGCTGGGATACAGCCTTTTGAAGAAGACTACCGTGTCACTCCTTCAGGTTTTAATTTCCTTAATTGACTTGCCATTTTCACTGGGCTGTTTTCAGACAAAAAGCATATCGATTTTTATAACCATTGAGCAATTGAGAGACCTCTCTTTTAATCTATCCAAACTCAATTACTGTGTTAGAAAAAAAGAAATGCCCTGTCTTTTAGGTTTCAATCAATCTAATTTTTACTTTTACATCGCTAAAATAAAATAAACTAAAATAAAATAAGCCCCTTTGTATCAGGTTGCCTCAGTTTACACATATTTGTATGCTCTACCTATTGCTATTTCAGGAATCAGTCATATTTAAACTTTTGTTAAATTGAAGTCAGTGCACTCATCTTGAACTGTCTTTTAGCCCAAATACATTTCAGCTGTTCTAGTAGACTTTCCCTGAAATTCTTGTGGTTACATTTTACAGCACAAGCCACAGTCAGCTAAGAGCTTTCTCAGCATCAGATGAATGTCACTGATGGAATATATCAGTCAGAAAAAGGCTGTGTATAAATGTCCAAGGCATTAAATCAAAAATGGAACACAGTGAAGACAGACATATTGAAATGGTTATAGGGGATGGCGACATCACATTTATACGACACTATTTAACATGTTTATGATGGTTAAATAATTTATACCGTAAGTACATATGGATTTGTTCAGGATATCTACCTCTGGACAAACTCTAATCATATTGATGTACTCTTATTATAGAATATTTATATATTTTATTTTTTGTTGTTTGCCCAAGAACTTTGCATGACTGTTTTGATGACCTGCAATTTAATTTACAATGGATTTCCTTAACAGTTGTAATTTTTATGTGTGCAATTTTAAGCGCCCGCCTTGTCCTCAAGTCTCAACTTGCTGCTGATACAATTATTAAGGGTCGGCAGATCGATCTAAATATCAATTTTATTGATACTGAGCAAATGCTTGGATCTGATTTATACCATAGTTTAAAGATTTTTACTGCCTTCCCAATTTAACTATCTGTTGTAAGAGTATAGTTCATATTATGGTGAGGCAGCATTCAGCCATTTTGGTCCTCAACCGTGTAAATGTCTGCCAGAGGACATCGGGTATGCGAGGACACTTGATATTTTTATAAGATGATGCTCAAGAAAAAACTGTCTAGTGGTTATAATCACTTATAAATATATGTAATTTCATTTTTCATAAAAACTATTGTCTCTACATATAACTAGTTCTCGTTTGCACAGTTCTCTAACATAACAAAGAGTTCAAAAGAATTTGTGTTTTCCTTAAAAATATGTTTTTTTTCTCACAGATATAATATGACATTAATACCCATGAAAAATCAACTCTAGGGAGCACAACCTCAAACAACACTTAAAGCAAAGAGTGAGTTTGAGCTGAAGACCGCTGGGTAAAATGCAGGAACTCATTCCAGCAGTGAAAACAGAGCCGTGATGAAAAGCAAAAAGTTAAAAAGGAGAGGAGAACCTGACAAGCACCGACAGAAGAGACTCAAGGTTAAGATGACACAAAGACAAGAAAGAGACGGTCAGCAAACAGAGAAGAAAGATGACAGCTGCGATGAAACAGAAGCCTGTCAAGGGAGAGCGATGACTGACTTGACTCAACTCTGGTTATCAAGTCTAGTTACCACGTGACCACCATCCAGGTAAGATGATACAAAACATTTGAATACAATAAAACTATAAGTAAAAGTGTTTCTTGGAGTTGTGTAAAAAAATGTAAATCCTTGTTATGCGTTATCAAGGTGCCCTTTGTGTTACTCCTCACCCTTGAAGTTGCTCTCGGGCTCAGAACGGTTAGAGACTCCTGTTCAAACATGTGGGGATGATGTGCTCGAATTGAAGTAATTCCAGATAATTCCCGGTACACTGCTTGTCAATTTGTTGATTTACGTCATAGGAATTCCTTGTATTCTCAAAAATACAATGATATTTTTAGATGTAAATCTGTTTCTGCTATACTATAAAGCACGCGTCTTTAATGTGGTGGTTGCGGGCACCAGTGTGCCCCATATGGACAGCTGATGAGCCCCTGGAACGGTTCTGAAAATAACTCAACAGTAAATTTCTAGTAAAATTATTTTTTTTTCAGGGATTGACTGAGTCTTTTGAACCCTACTTAGAATAATTAACTTTGTGAAAACATAGTAAGAACATAGTAATAACATGCTAAGTTGTTATTTTAGAAATGCATATCAAACTGGGGGCCCTTTGCGTCAATTAGTAACAAAAAGTAGCTCTGTTTGTAAAAGGTTGGAGAGTATCAGTGATTGAGTGAATGATTGAAGTTTTTTAATTTTCCTTTTCATCACTTACAAGGTTACAACTCATTCAAAATATGTTGACAAACAATTGAGAAAGAGCCGAAGAGAAAAAAACTGAGCTTATCTTTGTCCTGCCCACTTGATAGCCTGAACATTTTTCATGATAAATGAATCGTGAAACTAATCTTATAACAAAGTTAAGTGAAAAGTGTCCTTCTCTTTTGAGATACGGAACTCGAATACGATAAATTAAAAATAATAATGTTTTAAAAAAAACACATGCACAGAAAAAAAACAACGACAAGTGTAACTGCTGCGTATATAAGTATATATAGAGAGAGTGGGAAAGGTGAGATGGCACAACATTCATTTGGACAGGTAACTTAAAATTAGTTTTACCTGGTTATATCAGTATCAGAAATTATTTTCCCCCCATTTTATTAACACTCCACTTATTGAAACATAAATATTTTGTTTGTTTGTTGTACATGATTCAATTGTTTGTTTGTACATGATTCAGATTGAATCGTTTCTTGTACATGATTCAATTGTTTGTTTGTTTGTACATGATTCAAATTGAATCGTTTCTCCGGCGCCGTCACGAATGGCAGCCACTCCAGCAGCTCCCGTGTTATTTTCGATTGTTCTCAGTTATTTTCTATTGTTCTCAGCTTAGGGATGCTGCTGGAAAAGTGAATTTCCCTTCGGGGATGAATAAAGTATCTATCTATCTATCTATCTATCTATCTATCTATCTATCTATCTATCTATCTATCTATCTATCTATCTATCTATCTATATGAGATCAGATAATATCGGGCTGCGTATCGCATCACAAGTGAAAAAAGCTCCATTGCTTGTAGTGAATATGGGTGGTAAATACATTATTCAAACAAAGAAGAAGACCAATTGAATTAAAGAGCTGAGTTTATTCTTTCAAAACTCGTCTCGCCTTTTTGGAGGACCACATACGTTTTTTATCATTATCTCAGGAAAACGGATGAAAAATCTTGTTTAGTTATTCTGAAGGGTGGCTACTCACACTTGAGGTGAATTATTTTTACAGTTTTAATAGTTCAATATACTTTAATCGGGACACACCCACTAATGGATTCATGGACTTTTCTTTTACTAAACATCTACTGAAGAAGCTTGAATAGAACACAAATAATAATAAGAAGATAAAACAAAACTAGAAGTTGAGAACTTAAACTGGCACTATGTGGATAGACAGCAACATTGGCTTGATTGTTATGTTATTGTACTTTGATAGAGTTCCCCCTTTTACATCACACCAATACCTAGCAACAACGACGTGTTTTGCGAAGCTCTGTGTCAATGAAGATGACGGCTCAGTCTTTATGCAATGGGCTGTAGAGTGATGAAGAATCCTGGTATGCCCGAGAGTTGGTTGGGATGAGGATCACAGGATGCAAAGTGTTGAAGGAGAGGTTAATTGCTGGTGGCCTAAGGCTTCTCTAAGGTTGCTGGCTTTGTCCAGCTTGGCTGCTGACTTGGCAAGGTTCTCTGGCTGCTTGTTGAGCTGAGACTTGGTCAGGACTTGGCCAGGATTTTGATCCAGTTCTTCATGTAAGGATATGCCCTCTTTCTTTTTGCTGGCCAAATTCAGACTGCCCTTGCGAGGTAAGACGTGTGCCAGCTGTGCCAGCTCTGGTTTCCGGTCTCCCGGGAGGGGCGGACCCACGGTGGTGGAGTTGTTACGGCAACCTCTGATGCGCGAATGCAGCCACAAACGCTTGAAATACCTTCCACACATCCTAGTGAGTACAATGTTTATCAAAAGTTGAACTCATCAAACTAATTTTGTGATGTGTTGTACACGAACGTAACAGCACTGAAGGTGGATGTTATTGGTTAATTTTTGTGGCATCATCTACAGAGAAAACAAAGTAAACAAAAATGGGTGAGATCATAAAAAAGAGACTGCTCGTCGTTTTATTAGAGTTGAACATGTTTTAATCTTTTTTTAATGGGTTCAGTGTTATTTTGTTAAAATTTGAATTGTAAATAGTCAAAAGTCCCCATATTTAGTAATTATCTATAGTGACGAATAACTAATCGTTTAAATGTATGTTGTGTTATTTTGCATTTTTTCAAAGATTCTGTATTTGACTTTAAATTTGGTGATTGTATGAAAAGCTAAAATTGTTTGTATTTGAGCATTTCTTTTTGTACATTTGAAATAATTGATTAATATTGTGTTTCTTTTTAAGGACTCTTCACTTTTAAATTGTGACGATCAATAAAAAAGATTATTCTTGTATTTCATAGATCGCTGTTGCACTGAAAATTACAAATGTATTTTTTCTTATTGACATTTTGTTGTGTAGTGTGTTTTTTAAGGATTGTCTGTGCAGTTTAGTTTAAGTTAAAAGTTTAAATTATTTAAAAGTTCAATGTAGAGTGAAAAAAGGTGAATGTAATATACCATTAATTCATTTTGTGCACAATGTAACATAATTATTGATAGTATATTATTTAAAAACCAAAAACATCGAAAGAGTCGAAAGAGCTCTCTTGTTTGAGAGAGCCGAGCTGAAAGAACCAATACTCCCATCAATAAACTGGATTCCCGCATCAAATCGGATTTCACAAAATAAAGGAGGAAACAAAAGCCGTTGGCATGCAAAGTATGAAATTATCAGGCAATTTGTAGCTATGAGTGCTACATTGTGATCATTTTATTTTGAAACTGCCAGGACCACTGCCAGGACAACTGGCTTTAATCGTTGAATTAACCACACAGAAAACTAAATCTCTAACACATACACACGGACAAAGGAGCCCTAATCTTCCCACACAAAAGAATAAAGCACACGCTGATATCAATTGAAAAAGAAAAACAATCCGGTCTAGTTGGTAACATTCTGTCTGGCACAAAAACAGAGCCGTTTCTCTGCTCTGCACTCATCCTCAAGTGGCGGCTTGGAAAAAAAAATAAAGAAGAAAGGGTATTACAATAGAATGAAAAATGGGGAGCGATGAGGATGAAAAAAAGGATATGAGGGGAGGAAAGAGGAGATGGTGGGAGGCGAGAGAATGGAACATTGTTGAGAGGGGCGAAGGAAAAGGAGATCTGAGTGAGAGGGGGTTGTAGATGGGGCAGGAGGAATATTGGGCAAATCATTTCATCCCAAAGTATCTGCACCTGAGAGCAATTTGTTCTCAATTTTGGGAGCTTAATCACAGTATTGAAGTGCGCTCACGCAAATAACGATACACATGCACAAGAAGAGGCAGCGTTTGGTGAATCTGGAGGGAGTTAGACACGCCGATAATGTTTTGTGAGAAAGCTGCACGGTTCTTTGAAGATGCTCTCAGGGGTGGGCAAACTACAGCCCACGGGCCACATACGACCTGGCAGACATTTAGATCTGGCCCAAATACAAAATAAATATTACAAGAATACTCAAAATGAAATACTACTAAACTACTACAACTGTAATACCATAATGAGGAACTACTACTACAGAAGTACGACAAAGTGCTAGTGCAAAAATACTGCACAAATATTACTATAGAAGTACTACAAAAATACCACAAAAATCTATCTACAGAAATATTGAAAAAATACTGCAGAGATACTACAAAACTACACTTAGGGTAATAGTACAAAATATTTCCACGGAAATACTACAAAAATACAACTACATTAATACTATTATAGATAGCACATAATAATACTATAGAAATACTACAAAAATATGACAATGGGTATACTATAATTCGTAAATGCTACTACAGAAATGCTACACAAATACTAATAAAGAAATACTACTAAAATGCTACTGTAAACCTACAGTCATACTACAAAAATTATACAGAAATACTACAAAAATCTTACTATAAAAATACTTCAAAAGCCATACTACAAAATACGACAAAAACACAACCACAGTAACACAAAAAAAACTGAATACCCTATTTATTTCACTTGGTTTTGAGTTATTTTATAACAATTTAATGAGATTAATCTTATTAAAAAACTATATAAAATAAATAAAACATGTAGATACCTGCAAATATATTTATTTGTAAAAGAGAACATTTTTATTGGTCTCCACGACCGGCCCACTAGGCCAAAATCTTTAGCCAGATCTGGTTCCCGACTCCCAAAAAATTGCCCACCCCTACTCCACAAAGAAAAAGTTAAAAAGCATGCATATGTCACTCTACTCTCCCTTAAAAGGCTTCATGATATATTTTCTCAAAAAAGAGGCATTGCGATTTTCAACATTTCTTTTCAAAACTTACTTTAGGATGTAGTTTTGGGGAAAGACGAGTCATATTTATTCGTATAGACCTTAATCACAGAGAGTCTCGAAAGGCTGCACAGGCCCACAATTATGGTAGAGAAGGGACCGCCCATGAAGTTATCCCCCTTCTAGGACAACCAGGCTGCAATAGAAAATGAGTAACCACCAAAAGACAAAACATTGTCAACAAAAAAACAATGTAAATCACTTTTTGTATAGATTTATTCAACCACAGATCACCACTGTAAAATTCCCTTATGCAAAACCTACATGAGGGCAAAAAACAGGATTAGGAAAGTGAAAAAATATCTTGCGAATGGGTTGCAAATGAAGTAATATCCCTTTCAGGATGACTGTGGTGCAGTGGATGATTCATGGTCACTGATAAACAAAACACAGTCGACATCAACAACAAACATAAGTAAAAGTAAGCAAAAATAGTCCTATGGACATCAACATAGTGCTTCCCATCTCAAAATCCCATCTTGCTCAAGTCACTCAACCTTTGCCTGAGGGTATCAATTCTTTTTCTGTTAAAAGGTATACAGGTTTGAGGTCTTGAAGATGTTTTAATTAAAGAAATTATAAAATCATGACTACATATAAGCAGTGCCATATTTCAAAATTACAACAGCTTGAATACCAATTGAAGCTAATTCCAATTTTTAATTTAGTTTAGCCTTGCTTTGTTGGTATCCATGATAATGTGTAAATGAGTAGGATTACAGTCCTCTTTAGTGCTGTAATTTTATAATATAAAGAGCACAGACAATTTCAGTTTGTGACTGTCTAGCTGTTTGAATCGACTTCCTCAACTTACAAACCATTCAGAGTAATCATACTGTGGCCCTGATTTTTTATTTTATCTATGTCGACCATCTTTGTAGTATTGTATTTATTGTTTTGGTTGTAGTTAACAGTGGTGTATACACACTCGTATGTTTCTATCATCTGGTCTGTTGTGGTCATTTGCATAGTTTTGTGGGTAAAACGATGTAAATAAAAAAGAAATGAAGTCGTTGTCAAACTTCCTGAGCTGTGGTGGAATCTGGAGTGCGCATGGCAACCGCTTCTTACGAATGGCTTGTAATAAAAGTGTCCCCACATCAGACATAATGATGGAAGGAGCATTCGAAGAGGCAACAACTTAAGGCTGGAAATCGAGGAAGCAGTTTTGCGGTCAGCAAAGTTTGCTTAAAGTGCTGGGCTGTTATTGCAATGGGCGGCTAAGGAACGCAACCACTCACAACATCAACCGACGACGCCAATAAAAAACGGGACGAAAAAGGGATTGGGAAACCAGAACGTGACCATGCTAACCGCATGATGTCATTAAGCTTTTAACATCTGTTAATGGCCAAATGATGAGAAAAGAAGTCCAAATGTGGTCCAATTAGCATCAAAATATAGTTATTATCGCACATTTTATATAATGATTGTTCCTTATCCACATAAAAACCATTTGAACTATAACAGTCCATTTTCTTCTTTCTCACATGTAAAACCATAAACCGCAGTAGAGTGGTAAGATACTCTTCTCACCAAGGCCACCACCTCCTTGACCTATTGACCTCAAGACGACACTACAGGTCCCTTAAAACAAGGACTAACAGGCACAGAGACCTTCCGTCCAGGGCCATCACTACCCTAAACAAGTGCGCCTTACTGTTAAAATATATATCTGGGATTTACAGTATTTGGAATGTTTTGTTGCTGCTAATAATAGTCCACAAATTTTCAATGCATATTGTTACATTGCATTATCCTTTTATTGCACTGTTATTATGGCCGAGGCACGTATCTAAGCACTACAATTCAATCATTTTTTGCGCATTTATTCTGACAATCGTGTTTTTTTAAGGTATATCATGTTTACCCTGCCATGTCTATTATTGGTGTATACAATGTTTCACAATGCTGATATCAATAAAGACTATTCCATTCTATTCTGCTTGTGAAAGAGGTCTTAAAAAAGTTTTTTTTCCAGTCTTTTTACCTGTTCAAATAAAAGTAATAAAAGAGTATGTCTAAGCATGATGTTTTAATTGTAGTTTGTTGAGCTGAGTGTTTCTCATTTGTTATAATAATTAGTAATGATATAATTGTTTTTTTAACTATTCCTATCATATCAATGGATCTGTACTCCTTGTTTTTAATTGATTCCATCAAATTAAATTTAATCCACTACTAATATATGAACAAGGGAATCAAACGACAGTTTAGATCAAATATGACACCTAGATTTTTGAACGAGTCACTTTGGTTGAGGGCGATCCTCTACTTATGAACAAGATAGGTTCCGGACGATCGTTCGTAAGTTGAATTTGTTCGTAAGTTGCTTCAGTGCTATATTTTGTATGTTTAAGGTTTATATAAGTATGTTTAAAGCTTGTATAAGCAACCTGTATTGTTTTGTACTGAAAAAATAAGCATTTAATAAAATAATGTGCTCTATAAAGATAAATAAAGTGAAGTTTAACTTACTTTCGGAAGATTGGCTACAAGAGTTAGGCGACTTCCCCCTCCGTGGTAGAAAGTGGCCAAAAAAAAAGAGAACCAACCATTTTCATCAAGCTTCCTTATTCCAATTTCGTTTCAAACGGCTCACCTCTTCTTAACACTTCACACCAACCATATTGAATGGATGCACGAGATATTAAACAAAAAAAGGTCAAAGTTATTAGCGCTTGGAGGCACATTAACTAAAAAGAGGAAGCAGATTTTGTCTTTGAGGTGGATGCTGGGTGAGCTCTCACAGCCCCACACGCCAGTAGCGGCGGAAAGAAGCACTACAGTATTGTTCTGTACTCAGAAAAAGGTGCACAATACTAAATCCAAATTACAGCAATGTACGGATATTTTTCGACAACCCGAAAAAAATGTTCCTATGTACCGTTGTTCGTTACTCGATTGTTCGTAAGTAGGGGAGCATCTGTATTGCATTTGACAAGGTTTAAGCCTTGAAAACAAGGTGGACCAACAATAAACATCTGTGTTTTTTTCTTCGTGAAGGCGAAAACAATTAAATGAGATTTGTCATTGTATCCCAGTAAGGCAGGCCACCAAATTTCAATAACTCAACGGAGCTATTGTCTCAATCGGCACATTGATACAGTTGAGTATCATCTGCATAGCAATGGAGACTGATATTAAATAACGGTTAAATACCACTACCAGCTCGGTAGCCTAGATGGTAGGGCGCCCGCTCTGAGACTGGGAGGTCGCTGGTTCAGGCCTCGGCTGAGTCATACCTAAGACTTACAACATTGGTACTCATTGCCTCCCTGCTTGGCGCTCAGCATTAAGGGTTGGAATTGGGGGGGTTGGTCACCTAATGACTAAAATGGCTGCGCCCTGTTTGGCTGCGGCTGCATTGGCTCGCTACAGTTTAACTGTACGTGTCAGTTGTATCGACATTTCGTTCTGTGTGCATTGTTACAAAGAATGACAATAAAAGTAAATTATATTATTCTTCTACTGGTTATTTTTGCCCAAGACATGCCATTATCATTGAAAAATTGACCCTGACCGCTTGAATTTTTTTAATTTGATCATAAATATGATAAACGCAGCACAAGAATTTAGGCAACCTTACATGTTTTAGTTTCATTACAAAACAAACTTTAACAATATAAAAATATATGAATATTTCTTATTCCACTGTTTAGGAACAAAAGTCAAAAGAGTCAAACCAAATAGGCAGCAATGCAAGAAAAATACAAACATAACAAATGTTAACATGGAAACTATACCCTCTGTTGTACAACATATCTATATTAAAGTCTGAAATTAAAAATAGTGTAGACCAATGTTCCCTCTAAGCTGCGTGTGTGCGCAATCGCGCACTGCCCGCACATTCTCAGCGCAGAAGAAAATCTAGCCAGCTCACAAAAATGAGGGCTCAAAATTGCTAATTAAGAAGCGAATTAAGTCAAAGTTACAGTGCATGAAGGTAAAAATACACGGGTTCCCCTGACACTGTGTTCTAAATGTGGTATTTTAAAGTCAATGTCGAAGTAGAACGAAGTTGAGTAAAGTCAGTTTTTTGAGAATCGGCTCACTAAAAGGAACCGGATCTTTCGGGTCCTAAACGGCTCTTCAGGTTGTTTAATGCTTCTTTAATCTCAACATGACCAAATATTGTGTAAAATTATGCACAAAATGACTTAAAGGAAATGGTAAATAGAACAAAAAAGAAAAAAAAAAGAAAATGAAAAAGTAGTGAAAAGGAAGCAAAAAAAAGAAGGAAAAAATTTGAAAAAAAAACAGAAAATAAAAGAAAAGAAAGAAACAAAGGACAAAAGTAAATAGAGAACAAAAAGAAAAAAGTAACAGCTAGGAAAAAATAAACACAATGAGATTTTTTTTAAAGGAATTTTTAAAAAAGTAGAAAAAACACAGAAGAAGAAAAAGTTTGTGTTGCATTCAAATAATTTACAATTATATCAAGTGAATCTTGTTGCCAACATTGTAGTTCCACTAAAAAATGTAATTAAGAACAGTTCCGTATCTTGCAACCGACTAAATAAGCCCCCCAAAATGTTAATATTATGCGACAAAAGATACCAGGAAAAAAAAGAAATGGAAATCTTGTGAAAGAATTGTAAAAAGAAATGACGTTTGTAGGCCGTACAACCTTTGCAATAGTACATGAGTCAATTAATTCAAAAGAGAAAACAAATTTTGCATTGCCGGAAACTCAAAATGTAACTTGATGTCAAGTTTTGGGCATGTTTGATAATCATTTAGTTGCCACACTTGGGATTATGGTTGCTTACTGTTGTTTCATGCGTTGCTCACCGACTTTGTGTGAACGCTCAGACCCGTGGAAAATTAGAAGGAACATTGGTGTAGACAATCGTCAAGTCATGTTTATTTGTATAGTCCTTAATCACAAGATCCCTAAAAGGGCTGTGCACAGACCACAGACTATTACAGACTATTATGACAGCATCCCCTGATCTAAAAACTACATGAGGCCAAGGTAAAACTCAAAACCTCCTTATAGGGAACTTTCCTTAGAGTCCAATTCAAGTTAATAATATATTTCAAAGTAACGAGACACTAAAAGCTAGCTGCCCTTCCTGGCTGTTTGACTGGTAGCATCCACTAGCCTTTAGAAGTTATGTACTCAAACAGTCACGACCACAGTACATACTCTATGCTCTCTGACCACAAACGATACGTTGATATAAATGACAATAAAGACAATTTAATTGAAAATTGGCAAAGGAGTGAACCAGCAATGAGCAAAGTAGCAATGGAACTCTGAATTGGAACGATCTGCCCATCCCTAGGGATAAGGAGACACAAGAAAATAAACTAAAAGTTTTGTAAACATACTCTGACTGAAAAATGTATGTTAACTCACAACTAATTAACTGTTAACTCACAACCAATTAAAGTTCTGATGCAGAATGAGATCCGAGATCTAAGACAACTCACAGTGAAGTAATTTATAAGAGTTAAAATAGTTTTGAATTACATACAATATGTACAAACATCACAATATTATACATCACAGTGTGTACGTATTGTATTTCACTGTTGTGGAGATATTGGTGATATATCAAAATGTAAGGATGTTCAAAAAACATTTCTAAAAACAAAGTACAGTACTGTGCTTTTGTTTGGAACACCAGCGACAAGAAAATAAACTTGGGTCAGAGTGTTATGGTCCTTTCATCTGGCTATGAGAGAGAATTTTTATAATATCGGTGGCCAGAACATGCCTAATTAAAATGTATCTGCACTAAGAAACCAACTACAAGGTGGTGATTTTTCAAATAGACATCGAGGAAGCCTTTTTTAAATGATGTACTAATTTTAGTATTGGCAATTATACAAAGATTTTGCTGTTAGTATTACATCCCTAGTTCAAGTATATATATTGTGTACGTCCAACGATTTCTAGTTATTATCTCTCAGAATGCTTACAGAAAAACGACAAATGGCACATAAAACAATAAAGTAAAATCGGAACATGGTATTGTGCGACAGCTGCAGAAAAGTAACCACCTTTTATTTACTATGAGCTCAGAGAAAACAAAGACTACTACAACACTATTTAAAGTGGCTTGCATTAATATTGCAGGTTTCTTCATTTTCATTATTTGTATCTGTAAGAGTGAGCTGCAAACAGGGCCATATTTATTCCTACCTCTGCTGCTGGAAAAGCCAGGTCCAGTAATCACTACTTAGCAGACCCTCGGAAAGACAAGTGGGCTATTCCATACCAGTTCCAATTTGGGGAAAACATGCTCAGCCTTATAAATCACAACCAGCTTCATACCAACGTCTCAGTGAGCCTTTAATGTGAACAGGCCGCTTTGACGAACAGATGTCCTCGTGCCAGTAATGCCTTCTATTGAAGTTATGAGCCAAACGTCAAAATGAGTTTTAAGCTAACATTTTGAAAAGTACGACCCCACTCAGTAAGATGGTGGACAAAACCACAAAGCCCACTAATGGCCTGCTTTGTGGGCCAAGTACTTAACTCATTTCTTTACCCCTTCATAGTTATGAGAGCTGAACTTCACCTGCTCCACTAGCAGGCTGCTGGACTCAACAGTAATTTTCCTTTAGGAGAAGATTAAATCCAAAAGGATGTGACCACAAAGCCTCAAAACAAATGCTCCCCTCCAATAGGACATCTCCATATTGTTGCTAACATTTAAAAATGTTTTGGATGAACACTTTGCAGCTTTTCAAAAATGTCTCCTTGTAACACCCAAGTTTACAAATGATTGAGATCATAGGTGTCAAACTCACAGCCCGCAGGCCACAACCGGCCCTGCGTACAAGTATATCTAGCCAATGAAATAATTTTACTAACATCTACTACAATCGCCCGGGTCTATGAAACGCTCTTAACTCTTGAAATACAGATCCCACAATGCAGCGCTTCTTCTGCCACCACAGGACTTTCCAAAAATGTTTCTTCTTTTTTCCGTGTTTTTCTTCTACTTTTTTTTTAAATTCCACAGGAGGTAGAGCGCTCGTCTTGGGATCAAGGGATCCCAGTTCGAATCCCGGCTTGTCCGTGTTACATGTCGAAGTGTCCGTGGGTAAGACACTGAACCCCTAATACCCCCAATAAGCAGGTTAGCGTCTTACATGGCTGCAATACAAGGCCGTTATTGGGAAATGTGAAGCACACTGTAAAGCGCTTTGGGAAGTCATTGATTTGAAAAGCGCTATATAAATGCAGATCATTTCATTTCATTTCATGAAAAAAATCTCATTGTGTTTATTTTTTCCGAGCTGTTACTTTTTTCTTTTTGTTCTCTATTTACTTTTTGCCTACATTTATTTCTTTTCTTTTTTTCTGGCTTTTTCTAAATTTTTCCTTCTTTTTTTCTCTTCCTTTTGTTTCTTTTTTCTCAGATTTTCACAACTTTTTCATTTTGGTATTTTTTTCTTTTTTGTTCAATTCCCCCATTCCTTTAAGTCATTTTGTGCATAATTTTACATAATATTTAGTCATGTTGGGATTAAAGAAGCAAAAACAACCCGAAGAGCCGTTTAGGACCCGAAAGAGCCGGTTCCTTTTAGTGAGCCGAGCCTAAGAAGTCGGTTCTTGACAAACTTTACTGACTTTACTTTTCAACTTCGTTCGACATTGACTTCAAAATACCGCATTTAGGACACAACATCAGGGGAACCCGTGTATTTTTACCTTCATGCACTGTAACTTTGACTTAAGTCGCTTCTTAGTAATAATTTTGAGCCCTGATTTTTGTGCGTTGGCTAGATTTTCTTGTGCGCTGAGCATGTGCGAGCAGTGCGCAATTGCGCACGTGCGCAGCTTAGAGGGGACACTGCCCATGACCAAAGGTTTTGTTTGAGTTTCGGCACTTTGTGTAATTGAGTTTGACTCACACCTGCTTTAGATCCTAGGGTGGGCAGGTCAATCAAAATATCGATATTTATTATTAAATTCTTGGATCGGATCAATAATATTGTCCTAAGATCGATACTTCACCCTAGTGGATGCCACCGAATAAACAGCTCATCATAACAGAATGATGTGGCTAATGACATTTCCATGGTGAGTCAAGTAAAAAAATAGCAAGTTGTTATTTTGCCCCTGACTTTAAGATTGTCTGTTCTCACCATAACTGAAAAACCTTTACGATCTTCAATGACAAATTCATGTGCTTCCTTTGGCCGCAACTAAGGATTATTTTAATAATCGATGAATTGGTCGATTAGTTTTAAGATTCATTGATAAATCGGAATTTTAAAAAACACATTTTTTTATTTCATCCTATATTAAAATAGTGAAGTCTTGGACGGATAGAAAATATAATGCAAAACACGGCATAATATTCTATAATATAAAGCAGTAACAAAAAATAAAACATAAAAACAAGTGTTGACAAATACCTTAACAATAAACAAAAATACATACAAATGTATGCTAGACACTTGCAAATGTGTTGGGTCCTTTTCCCTTTTCACCTTAAACAAAGATCATGTTACATTTAAACTTATCACACAAAAAAAAAAACGAAGAAAGTGCAATAAATTGTACGTGTAGCAAAAGAAATGTGGAAAATGTAAACCCCCTTTCTGTCATGATTGCTGATTCACGGCACCTTTAAATGCCCCGTTGGCGCCAACACCCCTGAGCACTGATTGGCTCATTGACTCTTTTCAAACCCCCGGCTTCCAAGAGAAGCCGTCAGACCGTCCTGCAAAACTACGCTTTTGCTAGGCAAGCATCGTACCTTCCGACAATCTGCTTCTGTTTTTTCCTGCCTGTTACCTGTTGCCGACCTGTTTTGGACCCGTTTCTGTCCTGCTCTTCCGACCCGGCCATCGACCTGATTTGCCCTGTTTCCTGCCTAATACTTGTTGCCTTCTTTTTTTCTGGACTCTATTACCGCCCTTGCTCCCCTGTCCCGGCTACCGGCCAGATTTCCTGCCACCCACGACTATCGACACGAAAGTTACACTTCCGCGTTCCTGCCATCAGCTACCCGTGGCCGACGATCATCGTATCGTGGAAGCAAGCACTGCTCTCTTTTTCAATAAAACTGAGTTAAACGAACGCTATTGGGTCCTGTCTCCATTTCTGGCGTGTGACACTTTCAAAACTGTTGTCCACAAATTTTTGTTTTAGGGTAAATCTTTGAAAATGATCAACATTCCCATTGGGAAAATAATATACAATATGCTCAAGAGGTTGCCCCTTGTGTTGAGATAAATACGAAATTATTATTTTTTTTCTTTTTACTTTATATATTTTATTAATTTGTTTTTGTATTTGCTCTCTATATTTTTGCAGCATTTTTGCACCTTGTTAATCTTTTAGTGTTTGACTGTTCATGTCAATTTTGTTTGTAATGATGACAATTTTCAAAACATTTATAAAAACTGTCTCAAGGCGTCCTCTGCCAGACAACAGTGGTACTACAACTTTACAACCACACAACGAGATCCTATCACTTATTTGCATTGATTAATGCCTTAGTGGCTCATAAATTGCGCAATACCACACATCAATGAGGTAATTAGTTGCCAACACTTTTAAAAATCGATTTTAATCGATTTTAATTGATTTTATCGATTCATTGTTGCAGCCTTCGTGTTTTCATCTATTGCCTTTCTTTGAGCTCTTATTTCTTGCGCCCATATTTTTCTCTCCTTAAGTGGTCTTCCAATCAATAGTTACAAGACACTTTAACCCTTAGTAGAGTTAGACCAGGGAACCTATATGTTGCCAGTGCTGGATTGCCAAACCACAGGAACAATCCTGGATGGCAGTACATATAAATATTATTTAAAACCAAATAATTTTACTCTGCTACTAGGAGCCAAATGGTCAGGACCATAGCTAAAATAAGAATTTAACGGTGTCGCATGAAGTGTAGAGAAATCCATCATATGTGGAAAAATAAAAAGAAATGTACTTAACCAGGAGTGTGGTGCTTTTAATTTGGAAGGTCCTATATTTGTATTTGTTTTTTGCTTTTTCCAGCTCTGTGTACTCTTTAATAAAAAAAAAGTATTACTTCTCGTGTCCAAAGGGTCTTAAAGATATATGAAGAGCACTAGTAATATTTGAAACTATACCCCAAGGGACATCAGGTATTATTCAGCGCCTCCACATGGCAAAAAAACAACCTTTATTCATTAAAAACACAATATTTATTTGAATAATTAACAAAATATTTGAACTATTCTATAAAACTGCATTTTTTTAATATACAGTACATGTAGGTCAAGAAATCTGTATTTATTTTACATATTATAAGCCTCAATATGATGGAGCTGACATAATTGTTCGCCATCTTGCTGCCGCGGGTACCTGAAAACCTTCGCAATAGGCTGGGCAAATATATGAGAAGAAAAATGGTGGGGTTTGACCACTTTGAGTCTGTGCAGTTATTGTGCTTTTTTAGCAAACATTTTCGGTTGCACGACATGAAATGTGCCATCTAGTGGTCAAATAATATGCACTGTTCCTTTAAGTATATGTTTTATGTCAATCATCATATTTAATTATGATTTACAGAGTGAGTACAGATTCAGGTTAGGTTCAAACATTTCAGAGAGGCTCAACATACTGTAGGTAAAGTGTGAAATCAGTGAGACAAATTTGTATAATTTATTTTAATAACAAAGTGTACAGTATGCATGACTTGTGTTTACACAGTGTTGAAACAAAGGGTGAGGGAGTCTTGTTTGAGGAAGCCCAATCAAGAAATCAGTCCTACTGAATAATTTATATAATCTGAATTTTGGAAGCAGTGGCTTCGCATTAACATCCGATTTGACTTGTGGGTTCCAGCGCTTTATAGGCCCCTTTTATTCTACAGTATGTACCGTAAATTCCGGACTATAAGCCGCTACTTTTTTCCCCAAACGTTCAACCCTGCGACTTATTCAGTGATGCGGTCAATTTATGTAATTTTTCTAACGACTGCCAGCGGCGCTCGAGTACAAGAGGTAAGATTTAGACCGCTGGAATATATACGCCGAGGAAGACTGCAACTTCTTAGCTTGTGCACAAATTAAATTAGCGTAGACTTACCCTCTTCATGCTAAATGCAAAAAGAAAGGCACATGACGCAGCTTTAAAGCTAAAAGCAATCGAGCAATCCGACTAAGAAGGAAACAGAGCTATTGCACGTAAACTTTACTTTGCGAGCGTATTTTGGAATAAGGGAACTTGGGACGACGCCTATATGTCAAAGTTTCTTTCCGATACTGAGGAAGACGACTTTGATGCCGTAAGTTATAAGGAGGGAGATGAGGATGGTGTATCGTGATATTTTCAAAGTACGGCATATTTCTTTAACAGACCCAATTACTGTTTTGTGAGCATGTTGCTAGTAGCGTGTTGCTACCTGTCACAGTCACGGTTTGGGATGAAAGTTATATTATTATTATTAAAGCTTTGAAAACTCTCTCAGTGTAGTGAAATGAAATGATCTGCATTCATATAGCGCTTTTCAAGTCAATGACTTCCCAAAGCGCTTTACAATGTGCTCCACATTTCCCAATAGCGGCCTTGTAGCCATGTAAGGCGCTAACTTGCTTATTGGGGGTATTAGGGGTTCAGTGTCTTACCCAAGGACACTTCGACATTTAACACGCACGAGCCGGGATTCAAACTGGGATCTCTTGATCCCAAGACGAGCGCTCTACTTCCTGAGCTACTGCCGCCCGTCTTTCTTTGTAAATATGTGTAACCATGTATAATATGTATTTGCAACTGTATATTTTTGTAATGTATTTATTTTAGAGACTTATTCTGATATGTTTTCCACGGGCGAATGAAAAAGAAGGGGCACAAACCAACGGGGGCTGATGGGAAGTGGAGTAAAGGTGAGACGTGTTTTTGGACGCAGCGGACAATAGTGGATATACGAGTATATTTTTCCCACCCTTACCTTTGGAAATATACTTTTTTTCCTTGGGTTACTTTCAACGGGACCCGTACTCTGCAAGTCTGCATCAAACCTTAAGTACCGGTATCATCTTCCGTTCATTTTGCCGGCTGTGGTTTTTGGACTGTGTACTCTATAATAAGTTACAATCGCGGGACTTAAAGTCGGGTTTGGGTTACATTTGTGATTGTGTTACATGATTTTGCGAGGGCGCATGCGGCTTGTATACAGGTGCGGCTTGTGTAAGTACAAAGGCGGTTATCCTCTTAAAATGTGGTGGGTGCGGCTTATAATCAGGTGCGCTCTATAGTCCGGAATTTATGGTATTTGATGCCCCTCAATTGAATTGCACACATCAGAATTACCAGGGTTATACAGTTGAAGTAACATCTTTTATTTTGGTATAGTAATGCACTTAGCATCCACGTCGACTATCAGTCTTGTTTTGGGTCAGAGGAACTATTGCAATTGTCTTTATAGTCATTGATGACAATGTAGTGAATGTTTGGACGTTGCAGTCTCATTTTAGAATTGTTTAATAACATTTCCAGAATAATGTAACTTTCCTTGCTGGCCAATAGAAAGCACAGGTACACAAACTCAAGATTTATTGCTTGCCCTTTCAAAATCTAAAAGAAGAACAAAGCTGGTAGACCAAAGACTTACTCACCGTTCCTAAACAACAAATCCTGACTTCACCTTGTCGTTTTCGTTTTTATTCCAGCAGACTACCTATTAATATAATCAACTAAATGTTTTGCATTGTAAGCACAGTATGGTTTCCTTTGCTGTCGATATTTCCGGAGGCACTTCGCCTCCGGTGAAACGAGGAGGAATTGTGTGCATCGGATTGGCCTTCCTGTCTGCAATCAAAATGTTCAAATGCTGCAAAGTGTTTCTAGTTGTTCACAATCGTGCATTTTTGAATCAAGAAAATATCATTTGCTTCAAAAATAGAGTCTTTGTCTGCATATGTACAGTATTTGTTTTTACCTCCCGGTTGCATTCATGTTTGCTTTGCAGTGTTTTCCATTGGCTCGGACTCTTTCCAAACAGCTTCCATCTGTTATTTTCAAATCTCATATGGTTGATACTCCAGAAAAATGGCATTTCAGTCTTACACTAAATAATTAGTGTGATATTTTTGGTTTCTCTTTAGTTTTTTTTCATATCTGTACAATCACTCTAACTCATTTGACATTGCTAATAGAAATATTGCATCTTCATCCTGATGTCACTCAACACACAAAATTGTCTTACCCAGGAGTTCTCTACCACCATACTGCGGACTGTGGCTCCAACACCACATATAAGCACAGGCATTCCTTTTCCGCCTGAAGCCAGTTCAAGAAACTGCCAAAGTCAGGAGGTATGGAGCACTCTTTCTCTGGAGTGTTGACCAAGGATTACAAATAATCTGGTTCAGGGCACCAATGGTCTCTTGAATAGAGCAACTATTTTGTTTTTGATGATAGTTCTTGCATTGCAGTTGTGGATTTTCTACCATAGTCATTGCCAAAGATAAGCGCTTTAAAGGGAATGCTTTAAAGGGAATGCTTTAAAGGGAAGGGAGTGCCCAAAAACGCCTGGTCGGGACCAGGCGTTTTTGGGCACGGAAGCTCACGGAAAGTCAAGTCAAGTCGAGTCATTTTTATTCGTATAGCCCTTAATCACAAAGAGTCTCAAAGGGCTGCACAGGTTATTGCACAGACTATTATTTTAGACTATTATCACACCATCCCCTGATCTGAAACCAACATGAGGGCAAGGAAAAACTCGAAAACCTCAACACGAGGAAAATGAAGAAACCTTGAGAAGGGACTGCACATGTGGTAATCCCCCTTTCAGGATGACCAGGCTGCAACGGATGTTGCAATTACAAATAGTACAGAGATATTGTCAACAAAAATATAGGTTATCCATATGCTATAGAGTAGAAGTGTGTTTTAAGCTTAGATTTAAACATTTCCACTGAGGTTGCAGATCGGATCTCAGGGGGAAGAGCATTCCACAGCACCGGTGCCCGGATGGAGAACGCTCTCGAACCTGCGGAACATTTCTTGGCTCTTAGGATCACCAGTAGACCAGCGCTTTCAGAACGAAGGCTTCGGAACGAAAATATGTTTCATTATTTCTTGCTCATTGTTGTACCGACACTTTAGTGACCTTGAACTGGGGCTTTGAGATGGTGTTTTTGAATATACATTAATTCACACCTCCCAGTTGTCTGTTGGACGGCACAACTCTCACATTTGAAAGGAGGATCCCGCCCGCGGTTGATACCACATGAGAAATCAACCAAATTTTCTGCGCTTATAGCCAACTGCAGCTCACTACAACTAGTTACAAAGATAGTAAACAAACTTCTTGCCATGAAATAATATTTGCAAACAGAATTCAGGGATGTCTGGATCCCTATGTCGAAAAGTCAAGTCACATTGTCAAGTCACATTTATTTTTAAATATATATATATATATATATATATATATATATATATATATATATATATATATATATATATATATATATATATATAACCGGACACAGAGACCACATGACACCAGCACACTTTTACTGTGGTTGGTGTATTTGGTGAATTTG
Organism: Urocampus carinirostris; assembly: GCF_059441175.1. Classification (NCBI taxonomy): domain Eukaryota; kingdom Metazoa; phylum Chordata; class Actinopteri; order Syngnathiformes; family Syngnathidae; genus Urocampus; species Urocampus carinirostris. The sequence goes on along the minus strand of NC_142358.1, from coordinate 25,353,789 downwards.
TATTTTTAATTACTTGGCACGTAGATCTGCGTGGTGTATTGCGTTGAACGTTATAGCGTATTGTTGTTAGCACGTCCGCCTCACAGTTCAGAGGTCCCAGGCTCCCTGTGTGGGGTTTGCATGTTCTCGCTGTGCCCAAAATAACTCCAGTTTCTTAACACATTCCAAAAGCATGCCTCCCAAACCTTAGTGAAGAAAAGCAGTCCGAAAAATGAACTATTTAATTAGAGTTTTGAGCAATACTGCACGGACACTCATATGTTCCACATGATTACAAAGTGGATTTACACTCTGTAATAGTTTTAAGGTTGTTATTATCATTCATGTTATTGATGTTGTTATGATTACAATTATTATAATTATTCTGGATAAAGTGTGAACACTAGGCTGTGATCATATTGTCAAACATTTAACCAGTCAATTGTACAAAAAAGGTAGGCCTGTAATACATCAATGTTGGTTTTAGCTATATCAATTGCTTTGGTAAGTCAGTTCAAGCATTCAGCACCTTAAAGCTCGGGGGTTATTTCCTGCAGTCATGTTCCCAATGGTTGTAGAAAATACTCTTAAAACCAAAAGTGATGAAAAACAATTTTGGTGGCGTGCGACCTGTGCATTCAATAAATATAAAAACCTCTTTATTCACAGAGCAGGAATCAGATAAACAAAAGCACCATTCTACAGTAAGTGCATAATGCAATTAAACAATCAATAACCAGATAATCCTTTTGTTTTAGGGTCAAATTGACAGAAGACATCAGATTCCATAAGTACATTACACTGTAAGTGCTTAAAACCACTTTTCTCTACACAAGAAACATTTATATTTACAGACACTGTGTTACCACCAATTTTATTATACATGTTTTATGGAAAGACAGAACCTTATCACTTGAGTTGCATTATCAAGTTATTAGAATGAACATGTGAACAATTAATAAACCGCTAAAGTTGATGGGGATGGCTGAGTTCTTATATCTGTATTGTTATTGCCAACGATGCCAAATATTTTTAAGTTATCGGTATATGTGACGACACCATCAGCCACTGCCTTCTATTCTAGCAGCCATTAAACACTCAGTAACCAGAAATTTGAAAAATTGTAGTTCGCCAATAATCAAATGCAATATAGTCAAGTCAAGTCATGTTTATTTGTATAGCCCTAAATCACAAAGAGTCTCAAAGGGATGCACAGACCACAGATTATTGCAAACCACAGACTACTATGACACCATCCCCTGATCTAAAACCTACATGAGGGCAAATAATGCATAGATATTGTCAACATAAAATATAGGGCATTAATATGCTATAGAATAGATTTGTGTTTGAAGCGTAGATTTTCCACTGAGGTTGCATCTCGAATCTCAGGGGGAAGAGCATTCCACAGCACCGGGGCCTGAATGGAGAATGCTCTCGAACCTGCAGATCTCTTCTTGGCACATTTAGCGGCTTCGAATGAAAAAAAAAAATATTTCATAAAAAAAAAAAAAAAAAAAAAAGATTCATTTAAAGAATAAGCAAAACAGCTTCTTAAAAATACTTTTAGGTCAAGGAATTAGCATATATATATATATATATATTTTGTTGTAACATATTGGAAATTGCTTTAAAAAATTTTACCTTTGTAGAATCATTCAAAAATGTTAATGACTTTATGGATAGTCCCTAGTTTTATATCCTTGCGATAGTAGTCTTTTAATTAAAGGTAATGAAATTAGTCACTTTGCTGGAACCAATATTTCTTTTTCAATTCGACAAAACTCTGCAGCTTGCCATTTTCCACTATCATACACATTGCTGTAATACTGTCCCTTTGCATGCCCATTGTTGGAAACCTTTATCGTTCTGCCAAGGAATAAATCTGTTGCCGAAGGCAAACTAGTTTGGAATTCTCAATTGGTAGACCATATGTTTTCATGATATTTAGTTTATAGTACGAGTATTTACCATACATTTCTAGGAGTTCCATTAATCTAAACAACGTTTTGTCAGGTTGAGTTAAATATAACACCATGTCATCTGCAAACAATGCTATTTTGTGTTCTTCTCTTCCTATGACTACTCCTCTATACTTTTATCTTGTCTAATTAATTGTGCTAATGGTTCAATGAATAGTGTGAAAAGGCTTGGAGAGAGTCCAGGCCTTTGCCTTGTACCCCTTTCCAGAACATTTTTCTAGTTAGATTACCATTTATTTTAATGCATGCATTTGGGTCCTGGTATTGTGATACAGTGCATTTTACTGCTTCTTCATCATTGGAACCAAATCTTTTTTGTGTCCTATAAAGAAATGTCCATTTCACACTCGCAAAATTATTTATTTTTTTACTTAACATAAGCTTCACACGAAAAGAGCTGACATAATTCTCATCTTGCTGCTCCGAGTACCCAAAAAACAAAACGTTTTTATTGCACTCGTTTTCGGTTTGCACTGCACAATACAGTGACATTTATTGGTTAAATAATACTCACTCTAAGAACTTTTTATGGTTTTGCATCAATTCACCTATTAAATGTAATAGCCAGGGAAAGTGTACACTGTAGTCAGAATTGAAACACTACATTTTAGCACTGGGGTAGGACTGGATTACAATTGCGGATATTTTCTTTGATGTATGAAACCATACATATTAGCAAACGATGCCTGTGGATAGAAATGATTAAAATTACAAGCTACTTGTGTAACATTGCATAATTTTATAGCAATTATCCATTTTTCATAGTGCAATATATGGTCATCGTGAGTAAAATACTGTGCACATTGAGTAAATATTTACTTTGTTTGCTAGCATATACATTAAGCACATGCTTTTAATCTGACAGTGAGTGATGGGGATGACAGTGAGGCCTGGTTTCTGTCAGCACCAAAACGGACGGAGGTCAAGGTTCAGGGAGGAAGTTAGAGAGCGATTCTGTCGGTGAGACAAAGTCGCAAGAAAACACAGATACTGACACAAAAAGAAGCGGATGAAAGGAAACAAATGAGATGGATGAAGGTGGCCCATGTTGACAGAAATACTGTTTTCTAAACATAAAAGGCACGGGTGGATGCAATATGGCATGCAACAGACAAAACCAAAGAAAACAATAGGGAGCTGAACTTCAAATATTTGGGTTTTGGTGCGTCAACACGATAAATATCAGTCCTGACATATTTTTTTTATAATGCAAAAATGAATGTAACAGAAGATAAATCCTGTCAAAAGTGAGTAAACTGTATCTTTTTATATATTATGCATAATGAATCAAATCTAGTGAATTATCAGAAGGCCAATGTATTCAATAAGATACCAATTGTGTTGGAAAAAAGCTGCTATTTTGACAAAAACACTTGGTTTCCATGTACAAGTCACATCAAGATTGTGATCAGCCTTATTTCATGCAAACAACTTGTTTCCAAAAGTGATATACAATTAGGTGAGGCTTTTGAAGATGTGCCTCACCGGTCTTCATGGAAATATAAAAGTATTGTTAGGATCTGGATCGCCACCTTCCCCCAGAAAATGCCAAACGGGTGTGGAGAAAGACACATCTGAGCCCAATCTCCACACATCTGTCTTTATTTTACTGACCTTTTATAATGACAGTTTTGACAGCACACAGGGTTGGGTCATTGCATCTGCATTGACGTTTCCGGTTTGGTCTTTGTTTCCAGTTTGGATCATGCCAGGTTTTGCTTTGTTTGGACATTTCATTGTTTTGTAACCTCTTTTATGTATGTTTCTATTTCTTTTTTTTTCTACATTGGATATTGTCGAATTTTATTTTATTTTGACATGTTATTTATTTTGTGCGGCAGCACGGCGGCGCAGTTCTGAGGTCATGGGTTGAAATCCAGCTACCAGCCTATGTTTGCATGTTCTCCCCATGCTTGCGTGGGTTTCCTCCGGGCACTCCGGTTTCCTCCCGCATTCAAAAAACATCCATTATCAGGTTATTTGGCCTGTCCAAATTGTCCCTAGGTGTGAATGAGCGGGCGAATTGTCTGTCCCTGTGTGCCCTGCAACTGGCTGGCAACCAGTTCAGGGTGTCCCCTGCCCACTGCCCGAAGATAGCTGGGATGGACTCCAGCACCCCAGCGACCCTACTGAGGATAAGCAGTGCAGATAATGGAGGATTTATTTTGTGACCCCTTGCCTGTTAATTACTTTGTGCACACCTGCTTCAGTCCCTGCTTCCCTTCACTTGGTTCCACCCAAAAAGCGTAACAAGCATAAACATATTAGTTTTTTATAATAATTGAGGGTTAAATATTTCTCTCATTTAACTTCAAAATTTTGGGATATTCATTTTCAAAATCACCACGAGTTTACATGATATAGTAAATATTATTAATACAACTAGTGAGAGTCTACAGATTCAGAGTGACGCATGCAATTCTCTTGCCTCATGGCAGCGGGCGATAGTAAAACCAAAGATTCTGATTTGGCGCACACCACAGCTCCAACAGAATTAGTGATAATATTAGCCAGCTAAGAGCAAGTCAAGCCATTCATATTTTTTTTTTCTTGTTGCATGGACTTTTTCTTCTTAATGATGGATTTCCTATCTTTTAATGCTTTTGTTCCAAAGGAACAGCGCATAGACTTAATTCAAAAGTAAAGTTAGACAATACACCTTCTTTTCCCCCCATGCTACAGTTTACTGTTACAGTATGTCTTGCTTTCTGGCTCTGCCAATCGAATGAGATGTAGGTTAATTTATTTATTATTAATCTGACTGTATCTCACCAGACACAAATGTCTCTGCATGTCACTGCTTTATGACAAAACTGACAAACAAAGCGTCTCACGCTCACTCACTGCAAATGTGCTCTGGAATTTCTCGCTTCTCTCACAATCTCGACTCACACCTTTATCTACCCCATTTTCTGTATACTTTAGTGTCAACTGTTTTTGCAACACTTGAGAATGAATGATAAGTATGACCACTATTTCCGCTTTTGGTTGCTAATAGTAATTTTCAGCAAGGGAGAAAATAGTTAAGACTCAGATCCAAAGAACCGCAACATAGAGCATTAAAAAGAAAACACATGTTGATGATATCCAGGAAACAATGATATAGCATTTTTTGTAGTATTTGTTCATCTTATTTTTCAAATGTAGCAGAATAAGGTTTATTTAATTTCAATTCGAAAGTAGTACACATTAAAAGGCTATATATCGCAGCTAATTGTTAGAACATGTCCACTTGTTTATAGAATGGCAATGCTGTTATTTTCATGAAATACTTTAACCATCCTCCAAGAATTAACAAAAATGTAAATAATCAACATTAACTTTTTTTTTTTTTTAATTGGCAGTAATTGCAGCACAGTAGTCAAGTGGTTTGCACCTCACCCTGAAAGGTTCAGGTTCAAAATTCATTTCCACATTCTACTGTGTGATCAGAGATTTGCTATTAAAATATTTTAAGATGACATCACTTCAATTACTGCAAAAATTCTGAAGGATTTTCAGAGGCTTGTATTATAATATACTATTTTTATAATTGCTAAAAGATAACATTACATTAAAAACATTTTTACAGAAGTGTTCTAAAAAAAGAATAAATTAATCATAAAATGTATTTTTAATACAATAAAAAACAATTGAATACATCTGCCCAATGCCAAATCATAAGACAAATTTGCCCTCTGTATTGTTTTATTTTACGAGAACAAAGAAGAAACATATAGCAGAATAGGAAAAACACATGCCTGTTAACATATACGTTTTTTTTGCATTTTATACATGTTTTTTAAATTATGTATTCCGTATAACAATTTTGTGCAGGAATTTATTATATATAGATATATAGATATCAATCGCTATTTTGTTAGACCGATCTTGTCTTGCCCACTTTAGCTCTAATCCAGATAGTCTCGGTGACTGGTAGTACAGTGCATGACAATGTTCTTATTGTTGCGGTATGCTTGTCTGTCTGGCTACGAGTAAATAGGTGCCGCGTTGTGTTTGTAAGGTTTATTATCGCACAGTGAGTGGAATTACAATCATTAATAAGGGGAACAAATGGGTGATGTTGATGGGAATGGAAATAGATATTGAAATAATCAAATTAGCTGCCAACCGAACAAAAACATTTTTCTGTCAGTATTCTGCATCATCTTGTGCCACAGTTTAGTCCACCAAATTTGCTTTACACCAACAGAGCAAGAAGGACTACAACATCTACATATAGAAGAGGCACTCTAAGGAAATTGGTGGAGGAGTGAGGTATTGAACCCAGGACAATAGTATCAGACCCATCCAAGTACTTGCTAAGTATCGATGATATCGACATTTGGATCAATCCGCCCACCCCCTACTAGACAGTGATAAACAATGTTTGGACGTGGTAGATGAGATGTCATTTGGAACAAAGCAAAGAGAAACAGGAAACATTAAACACAGACCGGATATATGATGACACACTGATGTCTTCTATATTTCGAAAAAGTTTGACTCTCCCACAAAAGTATGATTGTGAAGAGCAGCTGCAGATGCACACAGCAGGAGTTCAGTTCGATATGAGTGACAGGCATGAATGTTTCTTCGTTGACAACACATTTCGGTTTGTGAGCCACACATTCAAGTGGGAAAAAACATCCACTGCTGGGAAGCAACTGGACCATTCTGTTCCAGCAACCCAACCTCACTGCAAAGTGCCTCTGTTGCGACTGATATCCCTCCAAATCTTCCTTAACAGTCACCTTTGTATTGAATGCTGAGCAACCGCAAGTGAGCACAAGTGGCCAACATTTTACAAAGCCTGGACAAGAGTAATCCAGAAACAACATAGAGCGAAACCAAAAACCGTGACTAAAAGCTAAAGAGGGAAAAGACCACGCTGTGTCTTTCCCACGATCAGTGTTCCCAGTAACACGTTACTATATTTTGGGGCTGTTAAGAGTAATCATTACTGTAATGTAATACTCTACTTATGATACTCTGTGTGTACCAAAGCTGTACTCATTTTACTTAAGGATAGCTGTTTCGATAGAGTCCTTGCATTAATCTGACAGTGTGTTGCTATCATAGGGCCATTGATGCATGGTAATAGCAGGATAGGTCTCTGGTCATACACTGCAACACTAAACTCGCTTCCAATATAGCAGTTTTTTAACATAAGGAATTGTAAAATGTATTTTACCTGCTTGTGTTACTAACCAACATTTACTCAACAAACTCGACAACCAATGAAGCCCTATGTCATGTAGCATTGGAGCTAGGGAGAGGATTTTAGCACTAAATGTGTGAATGTAATTTTATCTTATGCATCTTGTCAAGTCCAGTCATGTTTATTTGTATTGCCCTTAATCACAAGGAGTTTCAAAGGGCTGCACAGATTATTGCAAACTACAGACTATTATGACACCATCCCCTGATCTAAAACCTACACGCGGGCAAATGATACACAGATATTGTCAACATAAAATATAGGTTATTCATATTCTATAGAATAGAAGTGTGTTTTAAGCTTGGATTTAAACATTTCCACTGAGGTTGCAGATCGAATCTCAGGGGGCCCGAATGGAGAACGCTCTTGAACCTGCGGATCAATTCTTGGCTTTTGGGATCACTAGTAGACCAGCATTTTCAGAGCGAAGGCTTCAGGCCGGAACATAGGGGGAAATTAAATCTGAAAGATATGAGGGAGCAAGTGATTTTGCATACTACCAACAGAACCTTAAAATCACATTTTAAGCTAACAAGGAGCCAATGCATGTTAGCTAAAATCAGGGTAAAGTGATCAAACTCATATTTTTAAAAACATCATATATTGCTGAATTAAACACCGTATTTTCTGCACTATGAGGCACATCGCATTGTAATGCGCACATACAAAAAAATGGTATTTTGTCATATATTGTATGTACAAGGCACACCGGACTAAAAGGCACATGAAATTGAGACTATGGGAAGAGCTTCCTTCTTTCTGGGTATAGATTATGAAATGCATTAAGACATGCCGCTGACTACATTCAAAAAACATTTTACGCGACAGGAATGGAATCCAAGTAGTGGTGGTGAGGGCACTGATACATTACCACTAGACCACGAGTGGTGCAAATAACATATGACATGTTTCTCAGCTTATCTCATGTTTGGCCAAAATGTTTTTATGTTACTTTTTATATAATTAAATTGACTCTAAATTACCTTTTAAAGCCCACAGGGTTAATCATTTGACAACATAATAAACATTGTTTTATTTTTCTATTACATTTAGTTTTAAAACCTTGTTTAATGCATTGTTTGATATCAATGTATTGAATTTTTAGCTCCACCCCCCTCAAAAAATAGCCAGAAGTATTGGGCCTGAGTTAGTCAAACATGTGATGCAAGCACAAAAGGCAATTGTTCTACTAAATCAAAACAGACCTGGCTGTAGTTTGGGATGCAACACGTAAACAAACATGATTACATGCTAACAGACTCACACACAAGTACACACAGACACACACAGTTTGAATCATTTTCCTCTGGTCCTCAACAGTCTTAACGAAAGCCATAAGCACATACTGCACACTAATGGTATGTACAGTAAAAACACGGATATAAAAATAAATGCAATACTATACCATCAACTGCTTATCCTCAGTGGGGTTGCATGGATGTTGGAGCTCATTCCAGCTGTATTCGGGCTGTGGGCTGAGGTCACCCTGAATTGGTTGCCAGTTTGTTGCAAAGCACACAGAGACAGACAATTCACTCGCTCATTCTTACAGACGGACAATTTGGACCGATCAATTAACCTGACATGCATGTTTTTAACCCTAACCCTAACTTGAATTCCCGGGGGAAATCCACTCAAGCACGGGGAGAACCTGCAAACTCTGCACAGGAAGGCTAGTAGATGGATTTAAATCCATAACCTCAGAATTGTGCCGCCCACCCTCTAACCACTGTGCTGCCATGCCACCCTACATTACTTTACAAACACAATACTGTAATCATCAAAAGAAATGGAAAAAAAAAACATGTTTTTGTTTAAATCTACAAGGTTTAAACCCATAGAGTAGAATTTGAATATTCTTACATAAACTGATCGCACACAACCATTTCTAAATAAATCAGGCTTTATCCTTGTTGACTATACAAGCGATTAGCAAGCTTAGGGACATTTTAAACAGATAAAGTACACATGATCCATTGCCTAACTCAGTGTTTCATTTTGTGATTGAGAGTGCTAAATGGTTGCTGTTTTATAAAACATACTATTTTTTATATATATCTCAGTACCAAGGATACAACATTTACGAAAAAATATACGCAGTGCCGGGGAAAGTAAAAATATTTGCACCCTTCCTGATTTCTGTGTTGTTTGCCAATGGTCCAAAGGTTTTATATCTTTAAACTAAATTTATTATCACAACGAGACAACCCAAGGAAATATAAAATGCAGTTATTAAATGTTGATTCCATGTATCAAGGCACAAAAAGGCTAAACTTTTCTGGTCAAATGTGAAAAAGTAATTGCCCCTAAACCTAATAGCAAGTTGGGCCACCTTTGGCAGCGATAACAGAAATGACTTGCGATAATTGATATAGAGACTTTCACAACCCTGTGGAGGAATTTTGATTAACTGTCCTTTGCAAAAATGTTTCAAAACTGCCATAATGGGGGATTTTCTAGCATTGAATGCCATGTTTAAATCTAAACTTAAAACTCACTTCTACTCCATTGCATACGAATAACCTACTCCTCTTGTCGGTTGAAAATAGTTTGTGTAATATAGTGTAACAATCTGTGAAGCCCTTTGAGACTCTTCGTGATTTAGGGCTATACAAATAAAAATGACTTGACTTGACTTGACTTGACATTTAAGGTCACACCACAGTATTTCAATTGGATTTAAAACCAGACTTTTGACTTGGCCACTCCAGAGCCTTCATTTTGTTTAGCATTTCAGAGGTGGACTTGCATTTTTCAAGATGGCGGCGCCCTGATGGCTGCGGCCGCATCGACTTGCAACGGTTTTTTTACGCGTCGGCCATAAGATCCAGTCTTCGACTCAGTTTTGATGGCGCACAAAGTCGGCTCGAACTGCAGATTAAGTTACGATCGCAGTTTTTTTTGCTGGATATGCGATCATCCAGACATCAAGCGCTTGATGTGTATTAGCCACGGACTGCTATGTCGACAAGACCCAGCAGCCTACAAGGCAGCGAAGCAGAGTGGCAAGACGGCGGCGTTACCGCCGAACGAGGACATCAAGCGCTCGGTGCTACGACCACTCGACATCAAGCGCTCGGTGCTACGACCACTCGGGAGTGTTTATTAGCCACGGACTGCTATGTCAACAAGACCTACAAGACCAGCGGCCTACAAAGCAGCGAAGCAGAGTGGCAAGACAGCGGCGCGACGAAGAAGCGGGCCGGGCTAACAGCTAGGCTAAAGGCTAACCCCTCGACGAAGCGGGCCGGGCTAACAGCTAGGCAAAAGGCTAACCCCTCTAACATTCGCTCTCTGGACAATAAACTGGACCATTTAACAACTGGAAGAGGCATCGAACCGCGAGATGACGAACTGCTGCGCTAAAATTCTGACGAAGACATGGTTAATCTTATCTATCCCGGCTGACGTTCAAAGAAACTGTGCGGGTCAGATGTATCGACATTTCGTTCTGTATACACGTGTACACGAATGACAATAAAGTAAATCTGAATCTGAATCTGAATCTGAATCTGAATCTGGTGTGTTTTGGATCATTGTCTTGCTTCATGATTCAAGAGCACTTAAATTGAGGGCTTGAACTGATGGCCGGACGTTCTCCTTCAGGATCTTCTGGTTAACACCAAAATTCATTATTACGTCGACCACAGCATGTTGTTCTGGTCCTGAAAAACCAAAGCAGCCCCAGACCATCACACTGCCTTCGCCATGCTTTACGGTTGGCATCATGTTCGTTTTGTCAAATTCTGTGCCATTTTTAAACCAGATGTGACTGGCTGCACACCAAAAAAGTGACTTGAATTTTTGACGCATCAGTCCACAGAGAGATACTCCAGAAGTATTGAGTATAATCTACAATTTTTTTGACAAATGCTAGACAACATAGATAACATTTTTGGCCAGTGTCTTTCTCATAGAGAATTCTTAACTGAGGTCAGCAAGGCCTGCAGTTCCTTGGATATTTTTGAGGTTCTTTTTTAACTAATTTTAGTTGTAGATACTGGCTCTGACAGTGGTTCGCTGGAGCCCGACAGCCTTGTGACCTTTTCCGAACTCATAGATTTCAACGAATGTTTTTTCTAATTAATTTTGGAATATGTTTTATCGTGGTACGTCAACCGTGTTCTTGAGATTTGGGATTCAATTTAAGTTATTTCTTGAATCAACACAGATGGTGACAATATTTTTTTTAGGTGCAGATTGTGGAATTAAAATCAATTTTTCCAAAACTGTAGTTAGTCACAGTACTTTGTGATTCAGCAAGGGGTGCAATTACTTTTTCACATAGGGCCAGAAAGGCCAAGATGTTTTGTTCCCCAATGAATGGAATTGACATTTCAAAACTGCATTTTGTATTTCATCGGGTTGTCTCTGTATAATAATAAAATTGGTTTAATGATCAGAAACCATTGCGAGTGATAAATATCCAAAAACCATTGTATTTGGTAAGGGGGTAAATATTTTTTACAGTACAGTATAGCTCATTCAAAAGACAGATGATTTTAAACTTTGATTTCATTCCTATGTTCTTGTACCTCCAGGTGGGTTCACTGTAAGTTTGGCAAGTGTGGCTTTGGTTTGAACTACCCTGGCCATGATTTCTGGTTTTGACCCCTCTTCTGATATGATCATTCCAAGATATTTTCATTTGCTCTTGGTGGTTAATGGAGATGTTTGTGGTAATAGCTTGGGGGTCGTTGGTCATTTCATTTTTTTTTTCGGTGCTGATTACCATCCTATGGTGCAGGGGTCGGGAACCTTTTTGACCCAAAAATATTTTGATTTGTTTTTTTTTTTTTTTTTTGAGAGAGAGAGCCACAATATATATTTTAAGGTAAGATAAAAATTAAAACGGCAAATCGACTCTTCAGACAAATGGCTTATTCTTCAGCACGTTTTACTGTGTGATATTTGATGATTTGATGACATCTGTGAAATAAAAACAACTGCCAGAGCCGGTGTCCCATATCAATATAAATACTACTAAAGAAGAGACAAAATGTACCAAAATGTACACAAAAACTTCATTTTAATTCCATCCGTTCATCCATCTATCCATCCATCCATGCATCCATCCATCCATGTGTTATCTGCACCACTTATCCCCATTAGGGTTATGGGGGTGCTGGAGCTATGTTTTAATCTTGATTTAAAAAAAAACAAAGTGGTTATTTTCTAAGGCTAGGCGGGGAGCAGTCAGCACATTGAAGTGAATAACAAGCATAAGAAGCTCAAGAGTCAGATGAGATGTGAAAGTCCACAGGAAACTAGAGTTTAAGACGGAATCACTAACGCATATGCCTTTGCAAATGTAGAGGAATCATAAAATCCCGGTAGCTTTTTCCAAATCCTTCCTATGTGCTTGCCAATATGTCGATGTGTTTAAGTCCGGTCATTGTGGTTTCTGTCTTCGCAGCAAGCATTGTGGCTGTGTATCCATCAAGTTCTTTTCCCACACTTTGAATTCTTACTTTTCGTTTTTTCTTCTTTAAGTGGTTTTGCATTCCACATTATTCCTTTCTACAACTAATTGGTTTTTCACATTTTTTATTTTAAGATAACAGGTATTAATAATGTATTAGTACTGTACTGTATTATTTATTTATTTAAAACACGCTATATTACACAGCACCACATTCGATCTCTCATTACCCTGGAGGTGTGGTAAGTGGTGAGATGTCTTTAAAAAGTTGAACATATATTTTCTCTATTAAGTATGTGTTAACAATATAAGTAAGAAAAGGCCTGTTTCAGATACAGTCCAAAATCCAACCCAAAACCTTCAAAATATGAAAAATTAAGAATTTATTAGTACCTGAGGAATGAGCTGACTGAGACTGCAATAATAATTTTAAACAAGGAGATGGGGCAGAGAGAAGCAAAATTTCAAGTTGTGACCATCACTTCCAACAAATTCTTGTTTATTATAGTTTTTACCAGGTACATATAGTTACTAGTTGCTCTACTGTTGACATATCTTGGCCTGTTTTCCGTGGCAAAGTTGGCACCAGTCCATTCTTGAATATTGTTGGCCCAGTTATTTTTCGGTCTTCCTCTCTGCCAGTCCCCTTGGACTGTGCCCTGGAGAATTATCTTGGCCAGTCCTGATGATCTTCTGACGTGACCATACCACTGAAGTTTCCGTCTGCGCACAGTTGGTAAGAGTTCTTCGTAGGGCCCTCTGATGGTGTTGCGCACCATTTTGATGTCACATGGGATAAGTAGCTGATGTCTAGAAGTTTCCTGTGGCATCACATAACCATGGCCTGGATTTCCTTTACAGTTTAGCTGTGGGAGTCCATGTCTCACAAGCGTAGAAGAAGATAGAAGTAACCAGCGCTTGCGTGAGTCTGATCTTTGATTCCACTGCTATGTTCTTGTCCCTCCCGATGGGTTTAAGTATAGCATGTGCAGCTGTTGTTTGAGCTATCCTGGCCATGATTTCTGGTTTCCAATCCCTCTTCTGATATAACAGCTCCAACATCTCGAATGTATCACCAATAGAATAAATACTTTACATCCAAATTTCAGAAAAAGATAACATTCGAATCAGAACTTTATTTTACTTGGGATTTAGCTTGTTGCCGACTAAAAGGAGCTTGATGGATTGGTCTGGCACTCACTTATTATCACATAAAAGAGGTTTATGGCCCAGGTAGGTAAAAAAAAGGTGGCAAGAAGAGGGGCCGGTTTTCCTTGTGACAAAGTAAAACTTCTGTGTGTGTGGAAAGCGGGTGGTGTGGTCAGAATCTCCTGCGTGACAGCTTGTGTTTGTGTGCTCAAGTGTGGAACCGCTCACCGATATAACTTACAAGTTTATAATGATTTGTGGGTTAATGCCAAGTCGAACATGTGGATTTGTTGAACTTTGCGTGGACGTGCGTGTGGTCACAGTGCAGTGTATGGGGTAATGCTTTACTAAGGAACGCATTTCTGCAACGCAATTACATTTCTGTGCATCAAGTACTGTAATTCATTCAATGCCAAAACATAAAAAGTGCTATTCACAATGTCAACATGTGAATAAAGGTTTTTTTGTTTTATTTAAAAATATATATCATTAAGTTTTGTCGCAGCCTCTGGGAATGAGTAAGTAAAGCTTCAACAGAGCTTATTTTCATTCTAAAAAAGTCCCTAGGTCATCGTTAGGACAGAGGGGGATGGCATTTTCTGCACATCGCAGTGATGACTGTACTAGAAACACCCGGCCCTGAAAAGTTCTTGCAAAGCCTTGCATCGTTCGTGCATAAGTTAATTCTTCTTGCAATATAATGCTATTTTGCAAGCAAAGTTCCCTTTGTTTATGGAAAGCATTGTTTAGATATTGGAGGTATCACAAATGTGGTTTGTGTCAGTACACCTCTTATATTTTCATCATATGTATTAAACAACACTGAAGAAACATCGCTTTGATGCAATGAAAGGTAGTCTGTATACAGCTTATATAGCACTGTAAATTTATTTTTCCCCTCAAAAACCTCAAAACATAGCCATTAGTAGCTAAACCCCTGGTAACAAAAGTGAGTACACCTTTAAGTAAAAGTTCCTGAAGTTCAATATTTTGTGTCGCCACCATGATTTTGCAGAACCACTTTAATCTTCCTGGCCATGGATTTCACCAGAGCCTCACACATTGCCACTGTAATGCTCTTCAATATGACTGAGCTGGGGGACATTCAAAATCTTGTGCTTCTCCACCTTCAACTTGAGGATGCCTCAAATACGTTCTATTGGATTCAGATCTGGAGACATGCTTGGCCAGTCTATCCCCTTTACCCTTAGCCCCTTCAGAAAAGCCGTGGTCATCTTACAGGTTTGTTTGGGGTCATTGTCCGGCTGGAACACTACCCTGTGACGCAGTTGCTGGAGGGAGGGTATCATTCATTGCTTTTTAATTTTACAGTACATGCTTGAGTTCATGTTTTTCTCATTGAAATGCAACTTCCGTATTCCAATGCGCTCATGCAGCCCCAAACCATGACATTCCCAACTCAATGCTTGACTCTAGGCACAACATAAACACTCCTCACCTGGTTGAGCCACACATGCTTCACACCACCTGAGCCAAATGAATTAATCTTTGTGTTCTCAGACCAGAGCATATATTTCCAGTAAGTTATGGCCTTTTGTCAATACTTCTTTTCATTGTGTCAAAGCGATAATGAAATCTCTGCACTTATGTGAGTATTCATTTTTTTACATACAGTAGCAACATAACTAAAACTTCACAGTTAAGTCATACTTGGCAAAAATTGTCTTGCCCCGGATCTTCCCATTCGGGAGAAATGTCTGACATTGAATGAGTTAATATAACTATTATTTTTATACAGAGATCGTGAATTGAAATTTCTTCTGTAATTTGGCAGTGTCATTCAATCTGCCCTTAAAAATGCTGAAAACTTCTTGGGTGAGTGTGTTTATATCTCATCTCATCTCATTAGCTGCACCGCTTATCCTCAGTACGGTCGCTGGAGCCCATCCCAGCAATCATCGGGCAGTGGGCAGGAGACACCCTGAACTGGTTGCCAGCCAATCGCAGGGCACACAGGGACAGACAACTCGCTCGCTCATTCACACCTAGGGACAATTTGGACCGGCCAATCCACCTGAAATGCATGTCTTTAGAATGTGGGAGGAAACCTGGAGTGCCCGGAGGAAACCCACGCAAGCACGGGGAGGACATACAAACTCCGCACAGGAAGTCCGGTAGCTGGATTTGAACCCACACAGGAGGTTCCCAAGACCTTAGAACTGTGCCTGCACACGCGCTAACCACTGCGCCGCCGTGCTGCGTTTGTTTATATGTATATATATATGTATGTATATGTACCTACAAAATACAACTAAATACATTTACTCCGTTGACCTTACTGCAACTGTTTTTCTTTAATAAATTATTTACTATGTTTAAAATACAAGGCTGAAAACGGATAAAGGTTTGGTAAGAAGTGTTCTACATACATATTTGGTGTTTATCTAAATTCTAATTTAAAAAATATAGCGAAATTATACTGCTTCCTGGTTTCACAAGTCACTTCCAGTTCTGGTGGTTGTCAACAGTGGACAGGACTCCTGCATGTCCAATCCATCTCCATCCATGTTGAGGATTAACAAGGCAATGCTGTAAGTTTCCAAAGGTTTTTAGTTCATTTCTACAAAACTATATTTAGCATTCGTTAAGACAGATGTAAAGTTTATGTATTTTATTTTGGCGGACATATTGGCACATGCCTTTAATGAACTGTATTGTATTGTTGCTGTTTTTACCATCCAGGGACAGACAATAAGGGAAGGAAATAAGTGCTTCAATAACACGTTCCCTGTTGTAACAGTATTTCTTTGGTGGTTTAGCTCAGTGTCGATGACACTACAGTAATGGTGCCACCATCTCAAGCACAGAGTAGTACTGATACTCTGATATTCTCTGTATCCTATAAACTCCGTCCTAGCTGTATTTACGGGTATAATCTGGAAACACTGGAATCTGGGGTCAGTTTATAAATGCATATTTGTGTGTCACAAGCACTGATTGATAAGCAGCTCATGGCAAGGCGGGTGTGTCTTATACAGGAACATTGAAATTATTGGGGCAATTTACAGTAAAAGAGTGCTGAATTTTCATCTCTTCATTTGTAAACTGATTTTTGCAATACACTGTGGCTAGAGGAAAAATAAAAGAAAATGTCTTGGACAACACCCAGAAATGGACAGGAAAAGGTTCAAGTGGTTTGAAGACAAAATGGATATGGAGTGGCTCAGCTGTGTTGGCTTGCAAGTTCTCTAGATTACACAAGCCAAGAGATGTGAGGGGTCACTTCTTTCACAGTTTTGTGTACAGTACACATTTTCTTTTATTTGTGTAATATGTTGCTTATTCAAAGCAGTTTGAGACTTCAGTATGAGTATATACGGGTGTTTGCAACTTGATCGTGACTTTCTGAGTGCTGCGCTACTTTTTGTGACAGTAATCTGGGGGGTAATGCCAATACTTTTTAAATGAATCAATTAGTTTTTGTAAATAATTACTTGTTTCCGTAACGCGCCCGACTCTGTATATGACTTACATGTTTATAATGCTTTATGGGTTAATGCCAAGTGGAACATGTGGATCCTGTTTGTTGAACTTTGCGTGTGTGTGAGTGTGTGTGTGTGTGTGTGTGTGTGTGTTTGTGTGTGTGTGTGTGTGTGTGTGTGTGTGTGTGTGTGTGTGTGGGCCTTAGAAATGAATGATGGCCGCCCATCCCTCTCAGACAGGAGAAAGTTCACTCTGGACTACCTAAGGAGATGGATGAACATCTGGAAGTCATTGCTTCCTCACGTGAAGAAGCCGGACCCAAGACACAAATCTTTACATACATACACAATCCCCGCTAATAGTGAATGATGAGTCATTTTCCTTCTAAAGTGGTCAAGCTGGAGGGCGTTTTTCATTGCAGTGAACTAAAAGTGAGAGGGAATCGAAACATAATGAAGATAATGGTGATGGAATGGTGAGAAAATGTTAATTACTCTCTATGCACGAAAATGGTCTGTTTGATCGTGACAGTGAAGTTGCAAAAATGACCACAAATAGTATATTGGATTTTTTTTGTAAAAGGACAGTAAAATGATACTACTGTGTCAAATCTACTCCAGAAGTACACCCTATATAATTTGTCATTATTTAAAGGGACATTGTGTATATCAGGGGTCTCCAACCTTTTTGAAGCGAAGAGCTAATTTTTGTGACTAATTTAGCGCAATGGGCTGCTAGTTTGATAAGCATTTCTAAAATAACAACTTATGAAAGAGGACTAAATCTTGTGGAAGGTAGAGCTCTTGTTGGTGATAGGATTGAGTGGAGAGGTGTTGCAAAACGATAGTGGGATATTTGGACGTGTTCTAAGGGATGGGCAGGGCACCTACATGTTACGGCAGGGGTAAACCGGTGAAAGCTGTCGGAACCTGCAGTTGAACAGAAGAGTGTGTTGGGTCACCGTGACCCGAGTGACATGGCTGCTTTCTTGTGTCTCGTTTTATCTGGAGGGACGAAAGCACGACAGACTTGGGTGCCGAGGTACTTATCTTGTTTGGGTGTTTGGGCGCTTGGGTTGGCAATGGTCAATTTTTTGTGTTTTTGCTACTTTTTTCCTTTTTATTTTTTATTTTCTTTATTTTCGTGTATGTATTTGTATTGATGTCAGTCACCATTCTTTAAGGATATGACTAGGGTAGATGGTACCACTATGTTTTTACTATGTAATGAAAATCACAACAACCTAGCACTAGTGAGCTATTTTCAGAACCGGTCCGTGGACTACCCAGCTGTCTTTAGGGGGGTACCTTGTGCCCACAGGCTCCATGCTGGCGACCCCCGCTGTATAAAATGTCTAACAACATCCACTTTATTTGAATAATAAGAAAAAAAATGCACAAACTATCACATAAAAGTGCATTTTTAAAATTACTACTAGGTTATTTTTAAATTATTTTATTTTACATAACTTCTGAATGTTATTTTTTGCATTCTGTTTCCTTTAATTTTTTGCCGACTAAAAATCTGATGCATATTTTTTGTTTTATTTTATTTGTTTTTATTTTGCGAAATACTTGACTTATTGACCCTTTAAGAGACACTGTGTATTATTTATCACATCCTATCGGTGAAAAAAAAAATCTTCATTCATTTAAATAAATCTAAATAATGGGCAAAATACTCTGTTATATAAATGGCCATTTTTTTAAACAGTCGTAGGTCAAAACAGTTGTATTCATTTTATATAGTATGAGGTTCAACAAAAAGGAGCTGACATAATTGTGCACCATCTTGCTGCCAGGGGGTACCCCAATACAAAAGGAACCTCATGAAAGGTTGGGGAAAATATGAGAGGAAAAATGGTGTGGTCTGGAGTCTCCATAGTTTGTATTCTTCCTTACACCTTTTAGCACAGCAACTTTTCAGTTGCACCACGCAAAACTGCAACATCTCGTGGTCCTTTTGAGAAGAGCAGTGACCCTTGGAGAAACATTTATTCATTTCTGTGCATAGTATTTTGAGATTAGCTTCACTGAGCACAAATCAAGATTGGTGCTCTTCTCCTGGGGTATGTGATTTTTTTTAAGACACGTGCACTAAAAGTAATTGTTTCTAATTACTTTCGAAAATATTTGTCTTTACTTGTTTAGTTTTTTTTCGTAGTAGTGACATGGATTTTGTGTGTACGGTACAGTTGGAAAAATTGTGTTTAGTTTGAAGAAATGGACACTGTGTATTATGTCCACTAGATGTCGCTGTATAGTTATGGTCAACCAAAAACAAGTGCTAAAAAAGCAGAAGAAATAATACAACGTACGGGGACTCAAACCAACCATAATGCATCTTTGTACTTTGCTTTTTTTGAGATTTTTGGGCAGCAAGATTGTGGGCGAAAATGTTAGTTCCTTTTATTTTAGACGTATTTTATATAAAATAATGCAAATTTCTATACATCCCAATATCTAATCATAGTTCATATATATTTGCTTATCATTTAAATCAATAGTTTTCTTTTAATGCATGTACTCTAGTAATTTACCAGTAGGAGGTGCTACACTCCTACAAGAAAAAGTATAATTCATTTTATTTTACTAAATTTTTATTTTGCTTTTATAGCAACATAGTAGTCAAGTATTACAAGGTGTAATACTTTACTACATGGCACTGTGTTGTCTGATACACGGCACAGCATGGCGGCTGCATGCTGGACAAACATGGCATCGACCTAAGTGTGTAATACAAATTTCGTGACCTTTTTAGTGCTTCATTGGAAAGGGAGCTCCGATCCAACACCCTGAATGTTTTACGTAAACAAAGCTAACCCAGGCTAATCGTACGGTCGCGTTATCGTAATCTTCCGTACGAAAGATTACACTAACATGAACGTGTAAAAATAAACGAAGGGTAAAGAACAGAATTTTGAATAGGATTTCTTAACTTTGTGGTGCTCAGCAGAAGCCATGCTGTATGTATAGCAAGATCGGAAACTCGCACACCTTCTTCATATTTTGCTATTATTTCTTTCTTAAATGCAATAGTTGTACCACTACTCTTCCTTTTTCACCTGTAGCAACTTTGCTGCTTGCACCGACCTTCTTCGGAGGCATAATTAGGGGCTAAAACACTTGGTACACCTATATCAAAAGCGAAAGCAAAATGAAACACGTCCGCACATGATAACAGTTCTTCACGAGGGGTGGGGGCAATCTACACCGTCAAGAACCGATTTGTTCGAACTGAGAGGCGTTCGAAAAGCGAGGTTCCACTGTAAATGTTTTTTTTGTTATTTTCTCACTGAATGAAAGTTTTTTTTATCCCACTTGGAGCCACTAAATATTACACAATGTAGCTGAATGGTGTCATGCAAGTCAGGACAAGTGCTTTGCAGGACAAGAAAGCATACAAACTACAGAGATGTGAAGCTTTGGGTTTTTTGGGTACTTGTGGGACAAAGCTGGTGGGAAATGATGTCAGCCCTCTCAGGGTCAAGCTTATGTTATGTAAAATCAATGGAAATGTCTCGGCCTGCGAGTATCCCAAAAATAATGAATATTTTTATGACAATAATATATTTTCTTTATTTACTAGCTCAATATTGTCTTTTTTTCAAACAAATTATTTTTAACCACTAAATAATACACACAGTCCCTTTACAATAGACCAAACTAATTTGGTGGAGGTCAGATAGTTTGGCTTATTTTAAGCATAATTTTCTTACTTCACTACAAATAATTTCTCGAAATAAAACTGAAAATAATGCAAATATACGGTATATATAATAGTTCATTTTCAGGGATTCAAATATTTTGATTTCCAATGAATTAAGACCCACATAAAAATGAAGCTGATGTTTTAAAACATTGATTAAGTATTTCTTTCTTTTTAAAAAAAAAAAAAAATCCAATTAAATCCAATTATCAAAATCTTAGTTCTCTGACAAATTGTGCAGTACCATACATGTGAGAAACATTTCAACTCAATCTTGATCAATTAGTATACTTTACACCTCGCTTGGAATTTAGATGCTCTTTAACACTCATCTATATTCCCTGGGCTCGAAGAAGTGCTAACACTCTGACATTGAATATCCCTTAGCATCGATTGATCCCACCCACACGCTCATTTTTAAATACACTCGTGTGCAGGTGGGCAGTGGACATCTGGCTCTCAAAAAAAGGCCTCGAGATATACCCTTCAGCTTGTATTTTATTTCGCCTACAAAACGAGAAATCTTCAAAATACCTTTGATATGTTCGCAGGGTTTGTAACCAGTAAATCTTATAATTAAATGACATCCTCCTGAAATGAAGTGTAGATATTGTTAGATAATTAACATAGGTTACAAAGTATGTTGTTTTCTATTCTAGCTATATTAATAATAAATGTCCTCAACTGCATTACCTCTATCCAGTTCTATTTTTTCAAAGTCCGAATACTCTGTCTGGTCCGATTTTAGTTCAGCATTTAGAACTACTGTACTTATATTAAAAAAACGTAGAACCCTGTCCTGGCACGGTACTACAGATACGACGGATACGTTTATAGTTTAGAAAACACTCAAAATCAGAAGAGATGAAATAAATTAATTTTTAACTTGCAAGGAGAACCAGAGAGGACTGTGCAAAAAAAAACCCTCACAATGCTAGATTACAAATATGTTCTGCACTGAGGCCTTACTTTATATTAAATCTCCTAGGTTACAAAAAGGTGTAATCAAAGAACAGGGACTTCATTGAAGTAATGTAAACAGTGCATAGTCAAAATAAAAAACAACAGAGGGGAATAATTATCAAAATAATAAACTGGCATCCTGTGCAATCTCCTTTTAAAACCTAATAAAATTAGAAATGACCAAAAGTATCTGGGACCTGCTTTTCAATTTATTGTGAGTCAAGCAGTGGAAGAAGGCAGGAAGTTTATGTGATCCTAATGCAGGATAAGAAACAAAGAACATATGGCGTCCATCGAGCCCCAAACAATCCCTACATGACATGTCAGCTTTTTGTAGGCAAACACGAAAAGGGGAAATGGGCGATTAATAAAATGTTATGTGGTTCTTGGACAAAAAAAATGAGCAAAATGAGTGAGGGGGGAAATCCCTTTTGTCAGACCAGATTCTCACACATAACAGACGAGAGTAAAACCAGAGCAAGAGTGAATATGAAAGGACTCGAACCTGACAGTTAACACAGTATTAGAAGCACACAAAACCCAGGATAGATTAACAGTGCACAAATCCTATTCCCTGGCCTGTCAAATGAAGTAGACATATAAATTAGCCTGTATCAACCCAATTCAATCTGCATTCACCCCAATTAGTGGAAAGTGACACAGTTAGCTAAGTATATCAAAGCAGAGAGAAAGAAAATATGCAAATATTTTTTGTTGTTTTTTAATATATATATACATATATATAACACAGGATAAGTATCTTATTTTGACTCACTGTTGTTCATTGTTTTGATAATTACATCATTTTTGCTTTCGGACAATTATGCAGCTGTTCTTATATATCCAGACTCTTTAGGGCTGATCGTTTTTTCACATTCTAAAAATTTAATAAAAAAGGGGGGTCGGGGGAGGGCTTCAAGAAGGGATGGAATTATTTTATCTGAAATCCCCTCTGCCGGTGTTATGGCTACTATAACCACTTTTACCTCGTTTTCTCTCACTTTTATATCATTTTTCGGGAATGTAATGGCGAACATATAACCAAAACCACTTCGTCTTGCATTTGTTGGGAATGTAATACAATTTAAACCATTCTGTCTTTGTATTTGTTGTGAATGTAATCGAACGGTAATGCACACTATATATAAATCACTTTTGAGCAGGTAACATGTTTATTTTGCCTTTTTCTACTCAAATCGCTTGTATTAAAACTGTTATGCACTCTAGCATATAGCTTATTTCATCATAATAAGCTGTATGGTAGAGTGCATAACAGTTCTCAAAAGTGATTTACTGTATATACGGTGTGCATTACTGTTCGATTACATTCACAACAAGATCAGATTTCACAAGATCAAATAATCAAATTCAACAAATGAACAATGACAAATTCATAAAACAGTTATAAAAACACCAACTTTCATTGGCATTTGTTCTAATACCTTGCCTGTGAGAAAATGTTTAAAATTAAAAACTGTCTGGGGCCTTTCAGTCCCCTTATTTCACAGAGCTCAAACATTGTTTTTTTTATTGGTATTTCATCACATCAATTATATTTGCACAGCACATTTTACTCAATAAAATCCACCTACAAAGGAGATTGCATAGGATGACACCATTGTTCATTATTTTGGCTATGATGCACCGTTTACATCATCATCCCACTGACAAATATTGTTGCCTTTCATTTTAATTTTGATTGTCTACTAGACTAGAAGCTTATCAATCTTAAGAAAAATATTTTATATGACTTGGCATTGTCATTTACAATAAACATTATATGTTATTAGTGATTTTATTTTTTATTTTTTTCAAATCTAAGTCTCAATTTATTATTCACAAAATTGGTTAGTTCTCTAATATGTGACTTTGTTACTATTTCAATACTTATTTTTTTTATTCTAGTATGAATATGGATCTTGTAGAGTTGGAATGAATGCATTGTCCTTGATTCCCAATAATAGTGAAAAAACGGTGATAATCCAAAGGAAACAATGTACTGTAAATTGGTTGAAAATATATACAGTAGCATTTCGTTTTGACAGTTTAATGAAAAGTGAAATGTATGGCCACTACATGTGCTACAAACCACAAAGAATACAAACTACAGAGACATAAAATGAAAAAAAAAAACCACCAGTTTTTTTCGAAAAAAAAATTGGGGGTACTCTGAGCAGCAAGGTGGCGGACAATCATATTGCCTCCCTTCAGGTGAGCATCATGTTATGTAGAATAAATAAGATTTTTTTTGACCTAAGAATATCATTTTAAATGCAAGTTTATATGAGAGTTCATGTATTTTGCTTATTATGCAAATCAATATGTTGGCTTTTTTTAACGATTTTTATTTTTATGAATGATGTTTTTATCACTACAAGGTGTCACGGTTGCCATGGCGCCCAATTGGCCCGCCTCGACTCATTAACAGATTGGGTTTCTGTCTATTTTAAACTCAGCGGTGTCAAACTTTCCTCTTCAGCCCGTCAAAGAACTTCTGCCCCACAAGACGTGGGTTCGACACGGTCCTGTTTCTGTTGGTATTTCCTGTCCGGTATTGTTCCTGTTTATTTGTCCTGTTTATTTCGGTTTCCAGTTTTGTTTCTGTCTATTTTGGACCTGTTTATTATTTTCTTCAGTTTCCGTTCCCGTCTAGTTTCTCCTGTTTATTTTTAATATCCTGATTCGTTATCTATCCTGTCCGTCCCGTCCTGTCAAGTATTGACCCCATCTGTCCGATATCAACTCGGGCAATTGGAATCGATCTCGTCGGTCTCTGGCTTCCTGTCTTTCCACACCAGACCGGCTGCTTAACGTGCATGACTCCCCATTTGCCGTAAAATAAAAGGCTTGTGTGAGAACGTCACGCTATTGGGTCCTGATCCTGTTCTAGTTCTTGACACAAGGTGCTAAACCATACACAATGCCTCTCTAAATTTAAATTTATGGTTCAAAAAAACACCCAAAAAGTCAGTTTATTTTTAGTATGTGAATTATTTAAAATAGGATATAATCCGTACTTCCAGTCCCAGCACTTTTTTTGTAAGTATTCAAAACTATTTTAAGTATTGACATTCCCCAATTAAAGTTTTCACCGATCCTACCTTTTTTCACGTTTGCAGACTGCAGCACTTGCATATACATTCTGTTTTTCGAGAGGCAGCTCTCATCTCCTGTACAAACCCCCAGACACTTATCAGTTCGTTGAGCACCTTTCTCTCCTACTCAAGCATTCCACTTCCACGTGGCCTCTTTGCACTGTGTCAAAGTTGGCAACAAGTGATGCTATTCATTCAAAAGATGGTGTAGCTACTAGAGTTCTTTACAGCCTTTCAGAGGGAAAAGTACAGAGATCATGGGAACAGTTTGCCAATGAAAAAAAAAAGAAAAATGCTGACCCGATTTGTTGGATCATCACGTAGAATTAGTTAGTAAACACAGCCTTTAGTAGATTGGCTCTGTGTTTCTCTTGAACTCAAAGTTACAGTCCATATCTCCATGACAACACATGACTCTCCATCCCTCTGGTCATCTCACCTTTTGTCCCAGGGGAACGGTGTAACAATATCTGCCTCCCTCCCATCTGAAGCAGACAGCTTGTCCTTTTGAGATTCCTGGCTCTCTTTTTGCACTGCTGCCATGTCTCTCCACTGGGAGCCGAAACTAAATATGACAGCTATACCTTGGAGACCGAGGAGAATGTCGAACTACTTGGACTTAAATGAAGAAGCTTTTCTATAGCATCTGCTCTTAATAGGCATGAAGATTGTGAAATCGTTAACTTCTGTTTTGAGGTTATCACACACCATCAAGAATCTGCACTTAGGGACAAAATTACCTATTATGGTTCAGTCAGTAGTGGACTGATCCACTACTTGAGTTACTTTGACCAAACCTTTTGGGTTGTTTTGAGCAAATAACAAGTTTACAGTTTAGTCGAACTCAAAATAATAAAAGAAAACATCAATGCATTTTGTGCTGGAAAGATCAGGTAAGGATCGTACAAAAAACACTCAAGATCTATCACAGACCAGGAACGGCGACGGGACCCAATTGCGTTCGTTTTGCTCAGTTTTTATCAAGAAGGAGAACAGGACGTGCATCCACGATCCGATGATCATCGGTCACTGGTAGCAGATAGCAGGAACGCGGAAGTGGCACTTCCGTGCCGAGCGAGGGAAGTCATTGACAGCGAGCAAAACAGGTCGATGGCTGGGGCAAAGGAGCAAAAACATAGACGGGTAGAGAAAAAAGGTTGGCAACAGGTATCAGACAGAAAACAGGGCAGGATAGAGTCGGGGAGTCACAAAAGCTTGCAGACATGTGAAGAAAATTACTAGAACCGCTTTCTTCCATCTCCGTAAGATTGCTAAAATTCGTCCTATACTTTCTCGGTCGGATGCGGAAATCATAATTCACGCGTTTGTTACCTCCCGTCTCGATTACTGTAATGCACTACTTTCCGGTCTTCCGATGACCAGACTCAAGAGTCTTCAGCTGGTACAAAATGCTGCAGCGAGGCTTTTAACAAGGACAAGAAAGTACGATCACATCACCCCAATTTTGGCTAATTTGCATTGGCTCCCTGTTAGCCTAAGATGCGATTTTAAGGTTCTCCTACTACTATACAAAATCATACATGGACTTTCCCCCTCATATGTTTCAGATCTGATCTCCCCCTATGTCCCGGCCCGAAGCCTTCGTTCCGAGAGCGCCGGTCTGCTGGTGATCCCAAGAGCCAAGAAGTGTTCCGCTGGTTCGAGAGCGTTCTCCATCCGGGCACCTGTGTTGTGGAATGCTCTTCCCCCTGAGATCCGATCTGCAACCTCGGTGGAAATGTTTAAATCTAGGCTTAAAACTCACTTCTACTCTATACCATACGAATAACCTAAACTTCTTATATGTAATACCTTGTGAAGCCCTTAGAGACTAATTGTGATTAAGGGCTATACAAATAAAAATGACTTGACTTGACTTGACCAGACGATCTGACAAGTTCTTTCAGGAAGACGAGAGTTTAAAAAGTGTCCAACAGCCAATCAGGGTCCGTGGCTGTTGGCGCCAACGGGGCAGCCACAGGTGCCCCGCATCAGTAATCATGACAAGATCCAAAAATTCCAAAATTTTCTCAAAATCCTCCCTGAGCCCTTTTGTTTTATTAAATCCCCTAGGTTACAAAAAGCAGAGCAGACGTAGCAGCTGTAAAAATCAAAGAAAAGTTGATTTGACACAAGTGACAATGACGTAAGCAATGCATAATAATGACCAAAATAACAAACAACCCTGGCATTTTCAGTAATCTCACTTGCAGGTATCCAATAATAAAAACATAACTGCATAGTTCATTTTGAGAAAGCAAAACAAAAATTAACACGGACAAAGATGAAATGATTTAGTTGCTTGATAATAATAAAAAACATAATTTTCTTAAAAGAAAAACATAAATAGTTACAGTGGGCTTAAAACTGTTTTTAAAATGGTCTGTTTAAAACATTGTACATGTATTAAATGGTTATGTTAAAATCAACTCCCAAAATTTAGTTCATTTTAAAAATAAATAAATAAAAATAACAAATTGATTAAGTTAACAAAAATAGTGGTTCTGATTCAAAAGAATAATTAAATATGTTTAAAAACCAAATTTATGTGTTTTTTTCCCAACCAATTTTTATTGTTTTCTTTAATCAATACTAAATGTATCCATTTATAGTTTTGATTCATTCATTCTGAATTAATTGTCACAAAAAAAACACACAGTGGCGAACGAAAAACACATAAAGCGTCAATGGAGGGGGAGTGAGGGTTTGGATTTATTTGATATTTGGGGAAACAACTCTGTTCAACCTCCAGTAGCACAAAAACTTTCAAATTACTGAATACGCTACGGCGTTATCATCCATGAGTACTTCTGCAAACAATGCATTTCGTGTGACTTCATGCGACCTCTTCCATGTAGGCGGGATATGATAGCAATCAAACAAGATATGTTTAAATGTCACAGAAAACACATAGGATTCACATTTAGTTGGAAATGCGATAAGTCTCACAAAAACATCAGATTTCATCTAAAGATTGGAATCAAGCTTTAAGCCCTGCAGTGTGAACGGCACCCTCAGCTATGCCCGACTCTATACCTCACACACAGGGTGCATTGCACAATTTGAAGAGAATCGGGGACTTTTATGTGCACCTTATGGTCGTGAAAATACAGTATACAGACCTGAAAAAAAAACTTGGAAAACAGGTAGAACTTTAGCTCTGAGCACCAGCCGCCTACCAATACTGAATGTCAGCCGGCAAACATTTAGCGATGTGTGTGTGTTTGTTAATCAGTTTAGAACGTACAACATTGACACTTGGATGTCCTTCAAAGAGCCCGATTGCCTTTTTTGCCAAGTGCAATCATCACGTAGTGATGCCACAAGGTCATTGAAAGGCTATCCCAGAAACACACCGCAGAGGTGTAGCTGGATCAGCAGGCCGATGCTAAGTACTGACATGCCAATGACAAGACTCTAATAACCAGAAAGCACCATTGAGGTCGTAGCATAACACCTTATTAACAAGTAGTGTGCCAGTCGAGTAAGATTATGCTGAGCCACTGAAGCTATTAAATCAACGTGCGGTGTATGTGACAGGCCTCCCGTAGGTCAGCCATGAAACAGCGTGCAATGCAGCTGGGAGTCTACGGGGACGGACAGCTAAGAGAGATTATGATGAATTAAACCCAGGAATATGATGAGAGTGAACAATGTGAGCGAGAAAGTTCTCAAGCTTGCTTTTGGCCTCTCGGGATTGGGCGATCAGCAAGCTGTCATCATTAATTAAATAAAGTTAAAAAATGTATTAACAATTTCATTTTTCTGATTGGATGCTCAAACCTTTCCCCTCTGTGAAAACCTGATTAAATGAAACATTTGGACTCGTTGAGTAAGATTATTACATCATTTTTTCTTCAGGCTGACTTTTTGGCTTGGACTAAGAAATTCAATCATGAGCCAATTATTCCTCTCGAAAATAGTATAGAAAATTATTAATTCTGAATGTAATTCATTTGATTTGTGTCAAGGAGTAAATTGCAATGTGTTTTAGCCACTCTGAAATGTAAACCACTCTTGTTGCTTTGTATTTCATGATCATGATGTTAGTTTCAATTCAGTTGCTGTGTTCTTTGTGGTGATATATCTATATTGAATCTTTTCTAGTTTCTTTACTTATCACCCTTATTTTTACAGCAGTATAAGTTTACGTAGCAAATCCTTTTCAAACCATCTTAGTTGTTATGAAGTCACATTGGCAAAAATAATGGGAATATTTCCGTTTTTTTTGCACATTGTGATGTATGTACGAGTGTTTTTGTTTGTTTCTTTCTTTGCACTGTATCAGTTACAATGATAATGTTAATGGCTATGTGATTGCCTTGGGCCTGTAATACACACATGTCACACCATTTTAATCAATTTATAAAAGCACAAATAAAAGTACATCTTTTTGCAAGTTCTATAGAATGTATTGCTTGATAGAGGTGGGGAACTAAGAACCTTCGAACATGTCAATTCACATCGTGAGTCTAACAATTCTGGTTGTTTCTAAGTTGACTAACAAAACAATGTGATTATTCTGGAGGAAGCAGATATGTTATTGGTTTAAAATCAATAATAGAACTATAAGCCTTGACTTAATCTCTTTTTTTCATATTAGATTCTTGTTAATTTACAAAAAACAAATAAGAAAAACACTTTTGTCTGAAGCCAATCTTTGTATAGAAGACCGTTCAGGTTTACTATTCATGTCACGGATGCCAATTGGCCCTGCCCGTTTGGCGCCAGCTGCGGCTCGTTGACCTATTGGCTTCCCTTCTATTTAAGCTCAGTGCTCTCAATCACCCTTTGTCAGTCCGTCAACAGGCCTCTGCACCCGCAAGACATGTGTTTTGACTCTGTCCGGTTTCCTGCTTGTGTTTCCTGCCCGGTATTGTTCCCGTCTATTTTATCCTGTTTGAAATTGATCTCCAGTGTCTGGTATCGTTCCGTCTATTTTGTCCTGTTTGAAATCGATCTCCAGTGTCTGGTATCGTTGCCGTCTATTTTGTCCTGTTTGATATTGATCTCCAGTGTCTGGTATCATTCCCGTCAATCTCGTCCTGCCTGTTATCGGACTCCAGTCTCCAGTGTCTGATATTAATCCTGTCTTCCCCGTCCTGTCGGGTATCGACCCCATCTGTCCGGTATCAGCTTGTGTACTGGTATCGATCTCGTCAGCATCTGGCTTCCTGTCGTTCCACGCCAGACTGTTGCCTTACTTCTTCCGCCCATTTCCTGTAAATTAAAGCTTGTGTGAGAAACGTTACGCATCTGGGTCCTCCTCCTGTTCTGGTTCTGACAATTCATAACTTTTACATAAAAAGCAGCACTGCTCAAGAGTACCTCAGTGGACACCAGGGAGGAAAATTTTAGCAGCAAGCCTTTAAATGCGTTAGTAAGAATTTGATGATGTTTCTACTCTGGTGTTGAATCTCCTCCTCTTGCTCTCCTAGTCTGCACCTTCTAACTCACATCCTATCCCATCAGAGTGTAAAACAGGAAGCAGAAGCAAAAGATGACTTTACATCTGTTCCTAGTAAGGTTTAAGATGTACAGCTGATGGCAGAAAAACAAGAGAAACACCTTAAAAGTCGACAAAATTAATTTGCAGTTCTTGTCTTGTTCTGGATCAACGCCATTCCACTCCATATTTGAGAGCCAGTGTATTATGAACAGGGGTATATCAAAATAGCTACCAATCGGGTACTGCCCTGTGGGTCTGTCTGCACTGTATTGCATTGTGATGGAGTCAAAATTATTTTGTGGAGTATTTCGGCAATCATGCATGGATGTTTTCACCAATTTGTCCAGCCAAGAGCAACATGCCTGGCCATTGTTTTTGTTTTGGAGTTTTTGGATGAATCTGATATTCAATCAAAGAGTTCCATGATGAAGGCTAACTTTTGTTTCAAATTGCGTTCATTTTTACGAAACCAGACCCAATGACCATGCGGTGTTGGAATCTTAAAAACGCAGGCTCTGGGGCCTCTCCACTTATGGACTCTCGACCCTGAAGTTTTCAGCATTTGTGGTCCACCCACTCTGAAATCTCACAGTTTGCGGAATCCTGGGGGACATTGCACAGAGTGGACTTAAGAAATATAGGTAAACTCAATAAGCACAGCTTGATCTAGTCTGGCTTTCAGTTGTACTTTTGCTAAGCCAGAATGAAAAAGCAAGACTTTGTCAAGTCAGCTGAAAATATTTTTGATAAATGTGCGTTCACAGAATGATAAAATTGATCCCTAAGATCGATGTCACAATGATGGATTTGGAAATTGAAAAGTGTCGCATATTGTCTTTATAAAATTGTGTGAAGATGTGAAAGAAATGATCGGTTAAGAGCATACAACAGAGGCACTTGAACGTCCTTTTCACCCCTCGGTTCTGTGTCCTCTTCCTTTTCATGCCCTACCTTTCTTGGGTGATTTTTCATTTTTTTGTGGTGTATTTTGGCCCATATAAGATATGTTCCTTATCCATGTGAGTCACTCTATTGTGTGTATTTAATTCTTAGGTATTCTTTCATGTTTAAGCATACCCCTGTCCTGCATGTTTGGGTCCCACCTCAAACCACTGACCCCAAATAAGCACTTTAAATCTTTCAACTGAGACAAACCTGGGGTGATCTGTGGGTCAAAGTCGATTTGTATGATTTAAATTGTGACAGTCTATCATAGCTAGAGGTAAAATAAGGACCATTTCCTAAGAGCTGTTTGTTAAAATTTTCCAGGATAACTTTTTATGGCCCGCCTTTTCTGAAAACCATCCATCAGATAATGATGGTTGAAAGCAAAACAAAAAGCAATTATCTTTGAAAGAAAGGCAGCAGTTAAACAAAACAAGTAACTTCAATTGCCGACAATGACAGATGAGAGTCTTTATGTAAATCGAGGGCATCTCTCCCATCCTGGCCTCTCAGACACATGCTGCTAAGTTTCCCGCCTCCTTTTTCTTCACCGTTCGTGCATGTGAAAGGGATCCCTTTATGATGACAGCAGCCTTTCACTGAAGCTATTCATCATGTTTTTTCACATTGAGAGCAAGTGCAGGTGTTTACTGTAAAGAGTTGAGGAAGAGAAGAAAGAGCAGAAATGATGGAACTAAACATCAGAAGCTTTGCTACCTGCAGAGCAGATGGAGATGAGACGGTGAGGTTAGACGCATAAGCCGCTTCTATTCACTCGGTCCATTGTGGCTGGATTGCAGATTTGTAACTCACCCCATTATTTCCATCACCCAGAATCTAGACTTATATATAATGCTTGTTAAGTGATGTTAATCCAGTCTGTAGTCATTAGACCTCTTTTAAAAAGTAATCAAAAGTTTTAATGTTTGTAAGATTCATCGGTATACTGACACTATTACAAAGTGCTGCATTTGTATGGTGAAATGTATCTTCATCTTCATCTTACAATATTTGAAAACAATACGTCATAATTCACAGTTTTTAAAATTATGAAATTTAGGGTTGCAGTATTTTAGCATATTATTTCAACTACAAGTAGAAACAAAATTTTGTTGTCTAGAGTAAGCAACATTCATGACTGTCACCAGGGCAAGGTTAAGAATTAGTGATATTTTACAGTTATTTTCCAAAACTGATACGTTAATTATGCTTTTTTCCCCCTGTTTTAATAATATACATCTGCAAAGGAAATTGGATGACATACCAGGGCTGTTCAGCATTTTATATTATTCTTTCCTGTTTTTTGTTAATTTGACCCTCATGCACTGTTTACATCATTGTCACCATTGGCCAAATATGTTTATTGTTTGTATTGTTTGTATGTTATTGAATCCCGCACCCTTTAGTACAGCTTGCAATTTTCTGACCTTAAGGAGTTTGGGATAGACCTCTCCTGTTCTTCTTGCCAGTTCAAAATCCATTGATGTCTCCTCTTTTTATTTTGATTGTCCACTAAAATATACACTTATCAATAACCTTAACCAAGATAGATATAATTTAGCAGTCACATAACATGTAGGCGACAAAGTTGTATGCACGAGACAGTATAAAAATGTACTTAGGTTAAAAGTATTAGTTTGGGGCAGCACAATAGTTGTATTAAGTTAGTTTTCTATATTGAATCTATAACATGAATAGTAAAATGACGTGGCGTTAAAATTGTGACTAAAATGAAATTACAGTACTTCAGTTAACAATGATGATTTCTGTTATTCTACTGGAAACTAAGATACAACAAATTCTGTGATCTCTTATTAGAAATACAGTTCTTGCGTGGATACAAATCTAAAGCATTATGATAATGCCAAATGCATGTGCATAATGTAAATGATTAAAGTGCATCACTTCTTCCAGGAAAATACAGTGTTTTTTTTTAAACTCCAAATTCCGCCCGTTGCCTAATCCATTTTGCAATAATACCATTGGGCGTGCAAGAAATGAGTAGCCACCTCATCAATGCAATCGGTCAAAAAGGACTGCTAGAAGTCCATCTTCAGCTTCAAGGCATTCATCACCACGTTCTTCAAATATGTTGGCAACTGGTTAGGGGAAAAGGTCCTCCAAAAATTGTATTTACCATGAACGTTTCTGAATTATATATACACTTCTCAATCACAATGAGGTGATCGCCATCAGGTTGATGTAAAATAAATGTTTTGCCTGTATATCATTTGCATACAATGGTCCTTATGTTTTTTGGAAACCGGCTGGCTCTCAGCGCACTGAAACCTCTTTGGCCCCTCCCACTGGTAGTGAGCCCATGGGAAGGGGGACACACGGCTTGTGGGCTAAGCCCGACGAGACCCAATGTAGACCCGGCCAACAACGGACCCTACCATTAGCCTTGGCTCCATAGGAGGGTGCGATGACCTGCATCCCGGTAAGTGATTTGCAGTTGAGTGTGAAGTAGCTGGGATGAAGATCAGCACCTCCAAGTTAGCGATAAGATCTGTCCTCATTTGGAGGAGTTAAAGAATCTCGGGGTTTTGTTCACAAGCAAAGGTAGGATGGAATTATATATCAACAGATGGATTGGTGCAATATCTACCATCATCCAGACCCTGTACCAGTACTTAAATCTAACAAATATCTTGAAAACTGACATATAAACACACTTTGTCTTGTGAAACCAGCAACAACAACCTGACATGACACATGCAACAATGCCCCCATTCATTATTACACCTCGTTTCCTCTCCTCATTCGCTTAAAGTCAGCACACACCTTCCAAAAAAAGTCACACCCACAATCCCCCAGGGAGCTCTTTGAATCCAACATGTGTAGAACCCTAACATATTTATCAATATTTGTATTTATGACTTGCCTTTATGACAGCTCCGAGTGCAGGGCACTCAAGATTTGGCAGTAGTAAAGTGTTTTGCAATATGTGCGTTGCCTCCCCTTTTGCTATAAATCCCTGGACACATCACATTAACCTAATGAAAAGTAATAAGTGCCCTTTGCAATCATTTGCAACATGAGGTTGACTTAAGGCACTGCAAAATAAAACAGCATTAACTTGAATGATAAGGCACTTCCAATTGGCAGTACATAACAGGACGTGTATTGACAAATAATCTTAAGTCCAAAGTCATCATTAGACTATTAGTTATATGACACATTCATAAATACAAGTCACTAGAAATACATTTTGTATTGTATAGTTTGTTCACATTTCATGCCAAATACAATTTGAAACACAAGTTAAACCACAGGTTATCTGTTCCATATAAGGATACAAGAACCCTCTGGGTACTTGAGAGTACTTAAAAAGGTACTTAATGGGACAGTTTGCATTATTCAGTACATTCTAGTGTTAAAAACCGTGTATAAAAACATATACGATATATTTAAACATGAAGCAAAATACATAAGGTATCATACAAACGAGCCTTAGAACAAAATCCTGTAAATTGAGAAAACATTTTTACATACCATGAGCATCACTTAAAAGGAGCATCATGAGTCTACTTAGTTGGCCCTCTTCCTTGTTCTGTTTAGGACTCACTTTAAGTTGCACTACACAAAATGGCAACATCTAGTGTTAAAAAAACACGCACTGTTTCTTTAGGCACTGGTTGGGAGGTGACGGGGTACTTTGCTGGAAAAATAAATATTACACCACGGGTGCATCAATAAAAAAATGTGAGGAAACACTGCTTTCAACAAATATAGACAATGCCGGAGTGTCTAATCGGGAAGAACGGGAGATTTCCAGAAGGGCCGGCTCATGTCAAGGTCGAGTTTGGGCTTCCTGGATCAGAAAATAATTTTAACATGTGTAACGGGTGTAATAATAACTTTTGTTTTATTGAAATTCCTGCTGAAATATGTGTATAGTTTTTGGTAAATGTCCTGCAATGCTGAGTCCAACAGTGCCATCTGCTGGTATGGGGTGGGGTGTGGTTTTGGCTTCTAACATGTGACCAGGAGGCGGGGTTTGTTGTTAGTCTTACCAGAGAGAACTACAAAGGTAAGACATATATTTTGGTGCTCCACAAAAGAAGTTAATTTTAAACATTATAACCCCAGCTGACAAATCTCTCACCATGCATAGTAATGTGATTGATATTGTCAAGCTGTTTAGGTTTATTTTCGTTTTGTTTCTGTTTTACTAAATATTAATTCCCCTTGTAGAGATCAAAGAGATCAGACCCAGCAGAAAAAGCTAATGTTGTGACTCATCCATTTGCAGGTAAATTGTACCCATTTTTATACTCATTATTGTTTGTATTCCCATTTTCTCATATACATTAAAAAAGGATGATGTTGGTTAAAATTCAGACTAAAGAAAAACATGTTGAATTCATTGTAAACGTTAAAAATCCACTATACGATCTCTTGTTAAAAGTATCTTGTTAAAATGTAAAGATGTAAAACTGTATTGTGATATTCTAAAATGTATTTTCTGTAAAGTGAAAAGAAAGCTCTTTGATATGCTTTGTTGTTAGTCTTACCAGAGAGAACTACAAAGAGATCAAAGAGATCAGACCCAGCAGAAAAAGCTAATGTTGTGACTCATCCATTTGCAGAAACTGTAATAATAAAAACCTCATCATCCAGTCCAGCGTGAATGTGGATCTTTGGTGGGACACGTAGACCGCGGTTACACATGTATCCGTCACTTAAAACTAGATCTATACAAAGATAGATCTGTCACTTGCACTATCTAACCTTACTCGTGCATTCATTTTCTAGTCAGCTATTTGGCCACATTCAGTGCAACAGGTTAGATGAGTTTTACCATCTGGGAGAATTCTCCCTTCCCAGATGTTGAGTGTGTTTCGCCCACACCACTGTTTTCTGTAGGGGTAAAATGGAAACAGAACATCACAAATGATATGAGTCAGGTACTATAGAGGGCAGAAAGGTGCTATCTGTAGTTGAAAAGCCAGGAAATAAAAAAGAAACATGTTAAAAGGAGCTGGTATTATCATTCATTTAGCTTATCTCTGTCCATGCTTTTGTGTTGTGCTATGTGTTTACAGAATTTAGCAGTTTACGTGGTAGCTAGCTCCTATCACTCAAATAAGCTCGTAGTGATGGGAATCCCGTCATTTCAGGAAAGTGGCTCTTTTGTCCCGGCTCCCAAAAACCTCTTCATACTGTTTTTATTGCTTTTATCCATGTATTAAAAACTAGTCAAGTCAAGTCAAGTCATTTTTATTTGTATAGCCCTTAATCACAATTAGTCTCTAAGGGCTTCACAAGTTATTACATATAAGATTAGGTTACTCGTATGCTATAGAGTAGAAGAAAAAACACAACAATGAAAAAAAAAACTGAAGAAACAATGAGATAAATGCAAAAAGAAAGCAAAAAGAAGAATCAAAATAAAGGATAATAATTAAGTACAAGGATAGAAATATCAAAAGAATACAGGGACAATGAGAAAAAAAGGAAGGAAAAAGTAGGAAAAAAAGCTTGGGGGAAAGCATAAAGGAAAAATACAAAAAAAAAGAAAAAGCAGGTATTCTCACAATATAAAATGTTCACAGATGCCTACCATGTAATTGGGCTGTCGTATAAGTTCCTGTTGAGCTTCTCTGCTTTAAATGTGTGAAAAATTGGCTAAGAAGCTCACTGTCTAGGGAACTGTTGGAGGCCTTCTTGCTGATCTACATGGAAAATGGAATTCTCATGTCTACAGACAATGCCCTTGTCATTAACAAAGTTGCAGAGACCAGTGCTTTGCTTAGGAAGATTTTAATGTTTTAGTTAGCCTACACAAATTGTGTGTAATAAAGCTACTTCATAAGACTTAACTAAGAGCGAAGTGTACAACTTAAAAATCTGTTGGGAAGGCCAATGCAATCTTGATTCCAAATGACTCATACTGTATATAGGCAAATAAGTTTTTATCTATATATGTCAGAACCACAACAAATGGTCGACCCAATCGCGTAACCATTCACACATTAGTTCATTGGGATATCAAGGAAACAAACGCCAGCGATCCGGTGCTCGCTGGACAGAGGGAGCAAGCAGCTTACGGGATAGGAGCGTGATTGGAATGCGGAAGTGATTCGCCAGGACAGAAGATCGAAGCGCGGTCAGGGGCAAAAACGGGTCGATAGCCGGAACAGGAGATCAGAAATTGGACGTTGGTCAAAAACGGGTTGTTAGCCGGGGCAAACGGGAAAATTAGGAATAGAGGAGTGGGAAACAGACGAAGACGGGACAGACGGGGCCCTGAGTCAAAGGGCTTGCCTTGCGTATGCAGAGGTTCGCTGACGGACTGACCAGGAGTGACTGGAGCACTGGGTATAAATAGGAGGGGAATCAATCAGGCAACTAGCAGCAGCTGGCACCAAACGAGCGGGCACAGGTGAGTGCAATAGGCACTCATGACAATATCAGCATCTTCATATATTTTTTTATTTGAATTGAAACGGTAAAGTGTTTTCTGTTAACTTACCAACAAATACCTAAATTGATTCTGAATAGAAATGCATGATAAGAGCTTGCTGCTCTTCCCTTCATCCAAATTTCTCCTCCATTGCTAAGTGGGCCAGCTTTGGGTATAAAACGCCCGAGCTAAAAAAGGGGCCCACTCGGTTCTTGTACTCTGCTCTAGTTTGGATGGTTTTATTATTCTGAAAGAAAATCTAAATAAGGATATTTCAAGGAGTAAGGATACTCATGCAGAAAGCTTTCTAATTGTATTTGGCTAAAACAACACAGCAAGGGCAGCAGGGATCACTACTCTGTTTGGTGTCTAATTAATAAGCCACTACAAGTATAAAAGTATCTTCTTTTTTTAAGCAAAGGATTAAGCTTCAGATGTAATTCAATTAGTCATATTATTTAAAACAAGGATTAATTTACCCTAAGTGTCCTGTAATGTGATCCTCTTTGAAAAACCATGTCGAAGGAAAGTAATGACTTGCTTGCTCTGCTAACTAAATTATATAACCATGGAAAAAGATGGTGCTTATTTTTCATTCTATTACATTATTAATTGGTCTGTTCTGCAAGTTTTGTATAAATTGGTTATATCGCTTGGCTGATGAAGCATAAACTGTGAGGTACAATGTTTTTCTTTTGGTGTCAATGTAAGATATGATAATTCACAGACTCTTATTGGCTGAAGTAATGTAAACAAATTAAAGTGTTTAAAGAAGAATCTTTCCAACACTGATATTTTAAGAGTTTTGTCATACTTTATGAAAGACGTTCAAAATTCTGTTTCACCCTTGGGGTACCTCAAACTAATTCCTGTGAAATCTCCACATAAATCCAAAGGGTATTCTAAAATAATGTTGATCTTTCCAGTGCTTATATTTGGATGTAAATTCACGTCATCTTTGAGTTCCATACAGATATTTTTCACTTTACTTCTACCTTAGGACTATAAGGGTCACCCAAACCTCAACAAACATGCCCAAAATTTTGAAAATGCGCCCCATAGACCAGAAATACAGTAAATAATATTAAAAATGCAAAATTACAATAAAATGTTTCTACATACGGTAACCACATGAGGTAATTTGGTTGTGTTACCAGATTTCCTAAAATATTAACGGTATTACAGTTGGCATATCCTCTTTCATTGTGAACAAGGCACATGAACGTTAATTCATTCATTTATGCATTCATTTCAGGCAGCTATATTATTTGTGTACACATGTAAGTATAACCTTAATAATAACAAAATGCCTGAAAGGGAGTGGAACAAAGCCAACGCATTAAATCCCATCCCTTTTCTGTCAGACAGAGGACCCAAAGGCGTAACGTTTTCACACAAGCTTTATTTTACGGAAACGGGGCAATCATGCGCAGGAACATAAACGCCAGTGATTCGGTGATTGCTGGGCAGAAAAAGTGAGACAGAGAAGTCAGGCGCGAGAAAACAGGAAGCCAGGGGCAGACGAGATCGAAACCGGATAGGACAGATGGGATCGATACCAGATACAGGATACACGAGCAGATACCGGACAGGACGGGACAGACGGGATCGATACCAGAAACTGAATACCCTAGCAAGATATCGGACAGGACGGGACAGACTGGGTCGGTACCAGATACAGGATGCACGAGCAAGATACTGGACACGACGGGACAGACGGGATCCATACCGGATACAGGGCTCACGACAAGATACCGGACAGGACGAGACAGACGAGATCGATACCGGATACTGGATACACGAGCAGGATACTGAACAGAATGGGACTGACGGGATCAATACCGGATACAGGATGCACAAGCAAGATACCAGACAGGACAAGATCTATACTGGATACATGAGTGGGATACCGGACAGGACAGGACAGACGGGATTGATACCGGATACTGGGTACACGAGCAAGATACCAGACAGGACGGGACCGATGGGATCGATACCAGAAACTGGATACACGAACAGGATACCGGACAGAGTCAACATGCATGTCTTGCAAGTGCAGAGGTTTGTTGACAAACTGACAAGGAGTGAATGAGAGCACTGACTTTAAATAGGAAGGAAGCCAATCAGTCAACAAGCAGCAGCTGGCGCCAAACGAGCGGGCTGAGGTGAGGGCAATGGGCAATCGTGACATTTTCTCTTATATTCAAAACATAAAGGAATTTAAATTGAATTTCCTGCCACTTTAGTTGAACTGATATTCCCAGGAGGTGCGAAACAGGAAACTCATGTACAGCAAACAATAGTTTTTGTAAGAAAAGAAAACATGCATAACTGTGTTATTACAGGAAACATTAGTATTATTTAGTGAAATATAACGTTTTTTATTTAAATATATTTCAATGGACCTCCTCCTACATACTGGAGCTTGTTAAAGCAAAAGCAGATCATTTTTAAGTGTGACACATAATTCAGTAAACAATTAGCATCCTGCTTGTTGTTTTATATGTCCTAAAGCTATTATTTCTTTTCATATGCAACTAAGTTTAAGACTCCCTTCAGTTTTATTGTTAGTGTAATATGCACTCATTTTTCTCTATAACTAGCATGTTTGTGGGTGTAGGTTTAAATACATACATAAAATGAAATAATTGTATTACACTTGTTTTTTATTTTAATCAAATACAAAAGCAAATGTTTGTCAGTGCTATTGAAAGTGGTGTGTCATTGCACGAGGGAAGAACCTGAGAGTGAAAAAAAGAGTTTCTGTCAGACAATGAAAGAGAGGGAAAACAAGACGAGAAGAGGTAACTGGGGACTCATTTTGGCCCAAGCTTTGTAATAAATCTGTCAAAACAAGACAGAAAGAGAACACCAAAGACAGATTGATGGTA
This sequence comes from Urocampus carinirostris, assembly GCF_059441175.1. Classification (NCBI taxonomy): domain Eukaryota; kingdom Metazoa; phylum Chordata; class Actinopteri; order Syngnathiformes; family Syngnathidae; genus Urocampus; species Urocampus carinirostris. Next base: position 25,313,153 of record NC_142358.1, on the reverse strand, counting down.
AGCGGGGGACACTTAGGACAGGGACGGGGAGTGAGGTCTGTCTACAGGGGTTTTCACCTGCTGGTGTCAAGTTCAGATCCAAAAGATTTCTCTCCTTCTTCTCATGCAACTACTATATTGCATTTAGGTAAAACATCCCGCTGTCAATGTAGTTAAAAACATTGTAGAAGACATTTTTTCCACTGCATACCTGTTTCCAAAAAAAAAAGAGGAAAATAACATTTACCGTATTTTGCAGACTATAAGGTTGCCCTCAAAATATTCCTTTGTGAGATATTTTTTTCATGTTTCAGGCACACCGTACTAGAAGCACCCCAAAAAAAAAAACGATCACATAATAAGAATACTTATTTAACAGAAAAGTGGTGGGCAAACTATGGCCCAAGGGCCACACGTGGTTCATCAGGCTTTTTAATTTGGCCCGCAAACTGGTAATGAAAAACAATTATATTTTATTTATATATATATATATATATATATATATATATATATATATATATATATATATATACACAGTGGCGTTTATTTGCTCACTAGAATGCTGTATGGTGTAATGCAACTAAAAAGAAGTGCTAAAAAGCACAAAGCACCTGTGCCCGCTTGTTTGGCGCCAGCTGCTGCTAGTTGCCTGAGTATTTCTCCAGACTTTTTTAGGTTTTTGGGCTATATGACTTTGACATATGTGGCCTAAATTATCGAATTCTTATCTTATTTTGACCTTCACAGAAAAGTTATCTAATGAAATACTTAACCAGCAAATTTTTGGGCCGCAACAAGTATGTCAACTCCCTTTACAAAGCCCAGTTTCTTAGCCCACGGATATATATATATATATATATATATATATATATATATATATATATATATATATATATATATATATATATATATATATATATATATATATATATATACACAGGTATATCATCTCATTAGCTGCACCGCTTATCCTCAGTAGGGTCGCAGGGGTGCTGGAGCTCATTCCAGCAATCATCGGGCAGTGGGCAGGGGACACCCTGAACTGGTTGCCAGCCAATCTCAGGGCACACGGGGGACAGACAACTCACTCGCTCACTCGCTCATTCACACCTAGGGACAATTTGGACCGGCCAATTCACCTGAATCCTTATTTAATGAAAGTTCATGAACATTTGCTTTGTATGTATATTTGTATTACATGTTTTTAATAAAGGATTTTTTTTTACTAATAAGAGTCGCTAAATAATACACACTGTCCCTTAAGGTATACCATTACGTTAAGTTGTTTTGGGTTTTGCTGGTCATTATTTCATAGCAGTGGGTCCGGAAGTCAGACCATTTGACTTATTCTGGAATCACGTGAAATAAATCTTTCTTTATTACACGTGATCCCAAAACTCTTGATTCATTGACATCTTGAAATAAATGCACTAATCCATTCACTAAAGCACTTTTCTTTATTTGAATTTACTGGAGCCCCCTCCCAGATGACTATCGACTCTGTGTTGCCAGCCCCCACTATTAAAATAGCTGACAAATGGATCCGCTAACTTTGGGGAAAATGATGGAGCACAAGCTACCGAAACGAAGTGGGGTGACGACAGAGACAAAGTAGTGACCAAGTTTCTTCCATTAGCCCTTGGCCTCTACGCCTGGCAGCTGTGGACGTGTAAGGCCAGTCAGCTATCAAAGCCCGCATAATGATCCGATCGGTAATCCCTTCATTGAGAAACAGACAACAGACTCTCTGCTAATGCTTCAGTCAGCAGTCTCACTCATTTTGTCCCACATACATACAACAAACCATTAAATGCAGTTTATACGCAAGTGTAGGGGAGTTTTATATCTAGATACCGCATAAATATTAATTGTTTTTATGGTAAACAATATACATTTTTAAGTGTTCTCGTGACGTGTGGTGAGTTTCTTGACTCCGGAGGCACAATGAGATTTACAATTAACCTCTATCTTATTCAATATTCGATTGGCAGACTAAAAAAAAAGAAATGTTTAAACTGCAGCATAAAAATATGTTTTATTGTCTTACCTTAATTTATAAAAGAAGTATATACGCTATGCCAAAATAAGAATCCTTGGTCTGACTATCGCCAAGAGAATTGCAAGCCTCAATCTGCATCCGGAGACACTCAACACAGTAATACGTTACATAATGCCTTGTTTGAAAATAAAAAAAAATCAATAGATTTTTAATCTTCCAATATGGATACAATACCATGCAAAAGGAAAACAATGGCTTGACTTACTGTGAGCTCGCTACTGCTATCACTAATTCCGTTGTTTTGGGCCAAGGTGTGCACAAAATCCAAATCCTTGGTCTCAATACTGCCCTCTGCAACTGCACAGGATAATTGCGTACCTCACTCTATCTCCTTAGCACAGTAATACGATAGATACTGCCCCGTTTTAATAAAAGCGTCAATGGATACGTAATAATACACTATGAAAAAAAAATCCCATGCAACTATAAAAGCATTACAGTGTGTTTTGACTTGCAGTCATCTTGCCTAATTATATCAAATATTCCATTGTTTGGGGCTTAGGTGTGAGCCATATCAGAGTCATTGATCTCAATACTTGCCTTCTGTCATGATTACTGATGTGACTCAGCTGTGCCCGCTCTTTTGCCGCCAACTGCCGCGGGTTCTGATTAGCTCCCGGTCAGTATTTGAACCCAGTCCTGTCCGTCTCCTTTTGTCATTCCTTCTGTGAACCTCATTGAATACTAGGCAAGCCTTTTCGACCGTGACTCCTACCTGTCCCGTTTTTGCTCCCATCTGTCTCCGTCTACGTCCTGTTTTTGTTCCTGACAACGTCTGTTCTCCCGTCCTGGCTTACGACCTCTTTTTGTCCCCGACCACGTCTACTCTCCCGTTCTGGCTTACCACTCGTTTCTGACCCCGACCACGTCTTGCTTTCCCAGTTCCGGCTAACGACCAGTTTTCCGCCCCTGACACCGCCATCGCTCGCTACGGAAGATCCACTTTCATGTTCGGATCACAATCCAAGTACGAGAGTGACTTGCTTCCCGCGCCCAGCGAACACCGGATCGTGGGCGCAGCCCATCCTCTCTCTTTAAATAAAACTTGTGGTAAATGTCACACAAGTGGATCCAGTTTCCGTTCTGGTCCTGACACCTTCTGCCATAAGGCAAGATAATTACGTGCCTCACTTTGCAACTGCTTATTACAGTAATGTATCACATACATAACCTTGTATAAAAGTGTCAATAGGTAGGTAGATAGGTAGTCCTCTGTTATAAGAAAATGCAAGCAACTAGAAAAAAACAAATGCCAAAAAGTTTGGGCTTAGGTCAGCACCAAATCGTGGTCTCACTATTTTCCTCTGCCAGGAGGCAAGAGACTTGCTTGCCTCACTCCGCGTCTGCATCACCATGATTTGCCTTACCTGCTGCTTATGTTGTATCTACATGATTGACGCTTTGTGTGTGTTTAACATAGCAGCAGAAGCCTTTTTCCACCTTCGCAACATTGCTAAAATTTGCCCTATGCTGTCTCAGTCGGATGCGGAAATTAGAATTCATGCGTTTGTTACCTCCCATCTCGATTACTGTAATGCACTACTCTCCGGTCTCCCGAATTCCAAAATCATGAGCCTTCAGCTGGTACAAAATGCTGCAGTGAGGCTTTTAAGTAAGACAAGAAACACATTTTAACTAACCTGCATTGTCTCCCTGTTAGCTTAAGATGTGATTTTAAGGTTCTGTTGGTAGTATACAAAATCATGCAAGGACTTGCTCCCTCATATCTTTCAGATTTAATTTCCTTCTTGGTCCAAAGCCTTTGCTCTGAAAATGCTGGTCTACTAGTGATCCCAAGAGCCAAGAAGAGATCCGCAGGTTCGGGAGTGTCTCCATTCAGGCCCCGGTGCTGTAGAATCCTCTTCCACCTGAGATTCAATCAGCAACCTCAGTGGAAATGTTTAAATCCAAGATTAATACACACTCCTATTTTATAGCATATAAATAACCTATATTTATGTTGACAATATCTGTGTATTAATTGCCATTGTGTAGGTTTTAGATAAGGGGATGGTGTCATGGTCTGTGGTTTGCAATAATCTGTGGTCTCTACAGCCCTTTGAGACTCTTTGTGATTAAGGGCGTCACAAATGAACTTGATTTGACTTGACTTGACATGACCCTTGCTAAAGCATCTATGATAAATGATATGTTGCTAGCTAGCGCATTCAGTTTGTGTATTTGCGTATTTCAAATACATATACAAATCCAACTTACAGCTTGAAACTTCTTTTCTGAAAAAAAATTGCTTCTCCCTGACAAATTGGGTCTTGTTGTGAAGTGATTTGAACTGAAGTCAAGTTCGCTCTTTATCCGGCACACACATTGCACGTTTTGCTTGCAAGTCTGTGAGGGGACTCAGGGTCAATAACCTGGGCTCTTTATTTTAAATGGCAACTGCCTTTGGTCGTTATCATTCTGCTCAATATTTATTGTGAGCTACAGTTTCCTAAATTGTGTCCTGCTCCAAGCTGTCGCATTTTATTTTGCTCAACTCCAACTGGGGCATATGCTTGTCCTTTTGGCTTGTTCTGGAGAAGTCGACGGAATCCAGATCCGCTGCCTTCTAAGAAAAAAAATATAGATGCAGGAATAACTAACTGATCCATAATTCATGTGACTGAGACCAAAGGAGCTGTTAAGATATGCTGGGGGAAAACTATGACAAATCCTAGTGAGACGTCCTGCTCTTGTAACACCGACGGCAGAATTGTTTTTTTTTCCTTGACAGTATTGTTTAGTTGTCCGATTTTGCTTCTTTTCAAAAAGTACGTTGATTATTAACTATTTTGCTCTTCTTGTGTGTAAATAGTACACAATTTAGCAGTAGCTTAGAATTTAGCAGTAGTTTAGGAATAAGTGCTGAGTCAAGTTTAACACTCCACTTTTATCCAAAACTGAGTAAAACTGAAACAATGAAAATAAAGTGAGTCTGACACCAAACCACAAATGATTCACAAAATCCACAAAGCAATTAGCAAACCCAATGAAATTAAAAAATGAAAGCATATCTTTAAAATATAAGAAAACAATGTGGTTGAAGGAACAACAATGGATGCAGATGACTGTTGTTGGTTTTGATGCCACGTGTCAATAAAAAACATTTTTCTTTGAGTTTAACGGCGGTTGGCATTCATCACTTTGTTGCATTACTGCCCCTATCTTTACAGATATTTGTCTTCGTTGCACTTTTCCAAAAAAATATTGAAACCTCCTGTACACCTTTACGTTTTTAAAAGTATCCTTTGTTGAGCCCTAATATTAAAGTCCAACAATTTTTTAGTGACATTTATTTTATTCCTTCTTCTACAAGCCCCTTCTTCATCTATTAATAAATGCTCTACCGAGTCTTCCTTCTGACAATCATGACACAATCAATGTTCCCTCTAATTTTCAACGGGTCTGAGCGTTCACACAAAGTCTGTGAGCAACGCTTGAAAAAACAGTGAGCAACAGCAATCCCAAGTGTGGCAACTAAGTCATTATCAAACATCTCCAGAACTTGACATAACGTTACATTTTCCAGCAATGCAAAAAATGTTTCACTCTTGAAGGAATTGACTAATGTATTATTGCAAAGGTTTTACGGCCTACAAACGCCATTTGTTTTTACAACAATTCTCTCACAAGATTTCCATTTCTTTTTTTTCCTGGTATCTTTTGTCGCATAACACTAACATTTTTGGGGGCTTATTTAGTCGGTTGCACCATACACAACTGTATTTAATCACATTTTTAGTGGAAGTACAATGTTGGCAACAACATTGACTTGTTATAATTGGAAATTATTTGAATGCAACACAAACTTTTTCTTCCTTTTCCCTGTTTTTTTCTATTTTTTTAATTCTTTTAAAAAAATCGCATCGTGTTTATTTTTTCCTAGCTGTTACTTTTTTCTTTTTGTTCTCTATTGACTTTTTTTTCCTTTGTTTCTTTGTTTCTTTTTTTCTGGCTTTTTTTCTGAATTTTTAATTCTTTTTACTCTTCCTTTTGTTTCTTATTTTTTCATTTTGGTATTTTTTTCTTTTTTGTCCTATTCCCCCTTCCTTTAAGTCATTTTGTGCATAATGTTACATAATATTTGGTCATATAGGGATGAAAGAACCCTTGTATTTTACCGTCATGCACTGTAACTTTGACTTAATTCGCTTCTTAATTAGCAATTTCGAGCCCTGATTTTTGTGAGCTGGCTAGATTTTCTTGTGCGCGGAAAAGCTCTGGGTAGTGCGCAATTGCGCACACACGCATCTTAGAGGGAACATTGGACACAATCCAGTGTTATGTTTTGTCAATCAGAATGTCAAACTTGACTGAAATAATACAGTTCCCAATGTGACGCCACTTCCCATCAGAGAGTCTCCTCCAAAAAAATACGGAAATCTTTGTGAACTTCAATGGAACTTTTTCTGGGAGCAAAATGATGAATTTTTCAAACATTTCTTCAGGAATGTTTTAAAGATTCTGTTTGGTTCACGGATCCCTTAACTGCCTGGGTCGTCTGGGCACCGAGGACACAACTCTGGACAGCTTTTTCCACTGCTGACTGTGGGTTGTTGCAAAGTTGGCAAGAGTCCATTCCTTGATGTTGACGGCCCAGTTCTTTTTCTGTCTTCCTCTACTCCTGCCCCTTTGGACTATTCCTTGGAGAATGATCAACGCGAGTCCTGATGATCTTATGAAGTGACCATACCACCGTGTTGTTTTTTTTTTTTGCGAAGTTAACAACAGTTCTTCATAGGTGTCAAAGATTCAGTTCTCTACAATACAATAAAATAAAATGTCTATCATGAGTCTTAAAAAAAATCACATTGCACAGATTTGGATGACTAACAAGATTATGCAAAAGGTGTGTTTCCATTGTCTCGCTGAGTGTGTGTGAAAAAGTCAGGAAGCCTCATTGGGAAAAACTGCTTTTTACCACTAAGAGTCACTAAATGGTAAATGTTAAATGGTCTGCATTTATATAGCACTTTTCAAGTCATTGAAGACCTCCCAAAGCGCTTTACAACGTGCTTCACACTTACCCATTCACACACACACTCACACACCAATAGCGGCCATGCAGCTAAATAATAAACACTGTCCCCAAGGGAATACTACTAGGTAAGAACCTCAAGCTTTATGTATAGAGTATGAATATTAGCTTTACTCCTCCACACAAAATTGTTGTGTGACAAAACTCCTCATGGTATTACTTGACAATATGTTGGATTTTGAACATTAAGCTTGTTTTTCTTAGTGTTTGCTTCATCCTCTGCCATTGTATTGTTTGTTTATTTTTCTTGTTCTGCCTTCATTCAAATACAGCGCATAGCTGGCTACAATTGATGACTTTCCACTTGTCTTCATTGCTTTTGTTTTAGAAACATGGCGTGCAAAGGATAATCCTCAAATATAATCTTAGGAACTCTATTTCCTGTTTTTTTTGAAAACATATACCCACTTGAAAAATACCCTTAAGTAGAACAAAATAAGTTCATAGCACTTGGATTTAATAATTAAAATTAAAATTTAGGGTTCATTCAAAAACTAAGTTTCTTTTTAGATCTGGGTCGTCCAAGACAGCTAGTCATTTCACAAAAATGAAGTAAAAAAAAAAAAAAAGTATTTTAAGACCTTAAAGTGCTATCAATGAGAGACAAAAGCAAGGCTATTGTCATCACTCTGGAGCATAATGGTATACAGAGTTGACGTATGCATAAAAAAGATATAGACGAGATCTTATTTTGAGTCACACATTGCTGTAGTAGACCCATCATTTTTTTCTGTTAATCTGTAATTGTCCTGTTTTCTTAGGGCAAAGCCACAAATATGTGTGGGATCTGAAATTTCTTGTGTTAACCTTACTTCGTCGGGCAAAATGATATAATATAAAATAATGAAATAATTTGCTGGTTAAGTATTTAATTAGATAACGGTTTGGTGAAGGTCAAAATAAGATAAGAATAAAATAATAACATATGTCAAAGTCATCTAGCCCCAAAATGTTTTCTACGCCCACTTAGTGTTTTTCAACCTTTTTTGAGCCCGGGCATGTTTTTTTTTTACATTGAAAACATTTTGCGGCACTCCACTAACCAAAAATATTATAAAATGACACTGAACAGTATGTTTAATTACAATATAATTTATAATGCCGCCAGTTTTTACAGTACAGACACATGATAATGACATAATATTTCCATAAAATGATTCATAAATGTTTTATAAAATTTAAATTATAAAAAGTGACATTGAATAATTTCTCACGGCACACTTAACGATCTCTCATGGCACACTAGTGTGCCGCAGCACAGTGGTTGAAAATTACTGCCTAAGAACATTTTGATCATTATTGTACACCAGAAATCGTTTATTTAGTATTGTACAGTAGTTTAGGAATAACTTACTTCCTCTTGAAGTAAGTATTGTTACTGCTTAATACAATTTTGCATTCAACTTTCTTGCAGTTAAATCCAATTCTGTTTTAAAACATATATCAGTTGATTGTATTATATAATATTACTTTTTTATTAGTTGTCATGATTATTATTAGTATTTTTATTATTAGTATTATTGTTAATATTAATATTATTAATATTATTATTATTATCATTATTATTATTGTTATCATTATAAAAGTAAAAATAATGATAATTGTTGTTCTTATTATTATTATTATTATTATTATTATTATTATTATGAAAAGGTAAATTTAGTCCATCTTTGCTATGAAAAAAAAATGTTGACTGATTGTGCCTGGATAATACCAACTTATTTCAACGAATGTTTGTGTTATGGGGATATTTATGGCAAGTGTTTGACTTGTGTTGGAGCCATAGGAAAAAAATTGATTTATCTGATCGCACTGAACTATATTCGCTTTTCCGCGAGCTCCCTTTTCAAAATTCCCAACATTCTTTCAGTCCAGCCTTTGGCTTATAACCACATTTTGGAATAGGCCTTCTGTCTATTTGACTTTGATACCCCTAATTTGTGTTTATCACACGTGACGTAAATTAGATTTATTCGTCCTCAAATCAGAATGTTATTAGGCCTGACTGTCTATTTGTTTTTCTTTTCATTTGGCAATTGTTCAAAAACGATCTGTTGAAACTAAACAATTGTGGCAGCTTGCTATCGCGGGACATGTTGTGTTTTACGTCACTTTTGTTTTGTGCACTGTATTGCCCAACTGGGCTCTCACAAGAGTAATAAGCATTATTTGTTTAGGACTTATTTCATTGATATACTTCCTTAAATGAAAATCTATTTTATTAAACTAGAATTTTATTAAATTATTAATGTATTCATTAGTTATAATGCAAGTGTTGTATTGCCTTAACATATGAGGAGAAACCATTCATACAGCAAACCAATGGGACATTAGTAAAAGCGCTAAGGCGTTTTCCCCAGTAATTTAATGTTGTGTGTATTACATTCTACAATAAATAATTACTACTCATTTTCATGACAGCGTACATAGGCATTGAATTACTATCTTTATTATATAGCTGGAGAGTCTTTTCACTTCCTGCAAATGAAGGGAATGTCTGTCCTTGAGCCCTGGTGTGCCCTTGTGTCCAGTTTAGGGTGGTTTATGTAATCCAGCGGAAACCAATATAAGAAATTCGGGATTTTGGCACGCGGTCTGAATATAGCCTAAATTTCACTTTTCAGCCATGTTTTCATTTTTCCTTAGAATCCCTGAAACACTTGACCCAACCCATACAGCATCCTCAACAATGTATCCGCCTCGTGGAGCGCAGTCAGGAGAGTTCCACCTAAATCTATTGTTTATTTTTTGACTGTGATGCATGTATAGAGCCAAACACTAATTGTGTAATCACTACGGAAGGTCAATGCTTGAGTTCGCACTTGCCAGCAAGGTAATCGATCATGTTTGTAGTCAGACTGATCAATACAGATGAGTGAGAGAAGAATTAGCCGTCTCTCTTGTTGTGTGAGCCACATTTTATCGGAGCCCTTTGTGTCACCCACCAATCGGATTGATTAGATTGTGAATTTGTAATACGTCTTAGATATTGTATTACGATTCCTATTAAAATACTCAAACACATTTATCTTTGATGATGATGATGAGAGGGTACGATCCAAGACTTGACAATCTTGGACTTATCCGTGATTAATGTGACGCTGAGTTCCTTGAACTTAGTACGAGCTCAGTGCAACCGACATCAATCCTCGCCGAAAACGGATCTCAGTTCAGCTGCAGACAGTTTGTCTCGGCTGCCAGAATTCTGTCTCCCCTTAAACTCCTGTGATGTAGCCACTGACCCAATTCTTGCCACGAACTGGTAAGCACTCTTATGCCCTGCCATTTCTGCATATTTAGCAGCAGCGAGCGTCAGTGAGAGGAGACGAAAAGAGGAAGAAACCCAATGCCCCTTCTTGTCTCGCCAGATAGATCCAATTTATCGGCATAATGTATGACTATTTGACAGCCATAAACGAGAACTGAACACGAACCTCTGCATCTTTTTTGAGATTCGTGATCACGTTTCAGTCACGTGCACTTTTCGGAATATATTTCATAGAAGGAGTCCACAAATGGTTGTTATTGAACAGCGTAGGTTGAGGAATGGAAATCAATCTTTTCACAGCCGTCAATTTTTGTTCTTTAGTCGTCCGTCTTTTTTCTGTCCCGCTTCTCATTAGAGTCGTGGCTGAGCTGGAGCCGATCCCAGCAGACTTTGGCACGCATGTTTAATTTGCTGAAATGCCCGAAAAGAAGTACTCCAGATCTTCCAATGGTTAACATTATTTGTGCTCTACTGCACACATTGCCAAACACACACACTCACAAATAAATATCTGCAAAACATTCATTTGGAATTCTAGGTCACCAAGTGGAGTCCACATAGGGGGGACTGTGCTTAATAGTAACATTTTTTTGTTTGTGTAACTCATTAGCCCTTTGTGCTTTCTCATGTTTCTCTAATGTTTCTCAACCCGTGTGCTGTGGAAACTATCTACATTATCATCCATATCAGACAATGTTGTTCATTCATACGAAACGATTTTCTCACCAGGTAGCAGGAGTAAATGATTTTGATAAGTCATTTTCTTTGAAGATAATAATTAAGCTTAAGCTGCAAGTAATGCAGCAAAAACAGTACTAATAAATGAATAGTAGGACAGGGATGGGCAAACTACCGGCCCGCCAGACAAAAATGTTAAAAATATAACGTTAATGTTTTTATTAGGGTAAAACTCGGACACTTTTAAACTAAAAATAACCAAAATTTTAAATAGGTATTATAAACGAGGTCTGGGATGAGACATTTTAGAGGGAGTGTGCAATGGTATTCCCCAGTGGCATTCATGTGTTATGTGACGTCGTGTCTCACTAGCGGCAGTTCAATTGCTTGATTTAAAGATAGGTTATGTTTTTTTCATCCCATAATTATTCATGCGTCCTATCTGAGAGGTAAGATTTGAACCATAAGAGGACATTCCTGAGAGACCAGTCAATTTTTCCAACCGTTCTAGTAAGATATTAAGGTCCACAGTGTCAACGGCAGCACTAAGGTCCAGCAGAGGCAAGAGTGATGAAGCGCCAGCGTCTATTGCCAGTAGAAGATCATTGGTTACCTTAATCAGGGCTGTCTCAGTAGAGTGGTTAGCCCTGAATCCTGATTGCATCGATTCAAAAAGATTGTTCTCAGATATAAAATATTTCAGCTGCTGTGCCACAACTTTTTCAAGTACTTTTAGAAAGAAGCGGTAGGTTTGACACAGGTCTATAATTACATAAGCTTTCTGGATCAAAGTTGGGTCTTTTCAGTGTAAGTTTAATAACAGCGGACTTAAAAGCCACTGGAACGTCACCTGAGGAGAGTGATATGTTTATAATATTTAGAACTGAAGGTCCAAGGACCCCAAAAAGACCTTTAATCAGTGAACCCGGCAGCGGGTCAAACAAGCAAGTAGTCGGTTTGGCCGTATTCACCACCTGTTTAAGATTATAGTTACAGATCACTAAATAAGGAAAAAGTCCCTTGACATCCACCATGTCGCGCATCTATAATTTTTCAGCCCTTTAATATGTGATGTCTTTACATGGTCTTTAGAAATCGCTTTCCGTATGCGTTGAATCTTCTTATTAAAAAAGACCATAAAGGCATGGGTTGAATGGGTAGAACAAAATAACCGAATGATGAGATAACATTTAAAAAAAAAAATAGTGTGCATTTTTTTGCTTTTACTTGCTGTTAGTTGGACATGGTATCCTCCGGTTAGCTTCAAATTAACCACTTTCAATTATTTTTAATTCTTTCTCTTTTTAAGACAACACACTGCACTTGACTTTAATGATTTTCACCTCTGTATACAGTGTTGAATGTGTGTGCTCAGTGGCCATGCATATGAACGTGTGTATCGATGTGTACTTCCATATGTCGCTGTGCACAGCAGGGGTCTATGTTTTGGTTTCACAAATGCCGCAGGCCCCCTCTGTGTCCGCCTCACAGTGGGTCACAGCCCATCATCACTCCCAAACTAATGTTGTGTGGTGAACCAGAGCTTCCTTTTTTCTCATCCGATGCAGAGCACATGAGTACGGCTGTGTGTTTTCGGCAAATGCCGTCGGGGCACCAGACAAGGGAAATGGTAAAACTGCAGGGCTGAAAAATCAGCAGCTGGGCCACATGCTAGTGTTTGTATTTTTCATTTGCATCTGGTTTCCAGGTCTAGCAGCTTCTGGTTTAATTTATTGCCAAATTCCCAACATTTTAACATTTGTCATTCATATATATATATATATATATATATATATATATATATATATATATATATATATATATATATATATGGGCAGCACGGCGGCGCAGTGGTTAGCGCGTGTGCGGCACAGTTCTGAGGTCGTGGGAACCTCCTACGTGGGTTCAAAACCAGCTCCCGGCCTTACTGTGCGGAGTTTGTATGTTCTCCCCGTGCTTGCGTGGGTTTCCTCCGGGCACTCCGGTTTCCTCCCACATTCCAAAAACATGCATTTCAGGTGAATTGGCCGGTCCAAATTGTCCCTAGGTGTGAATGAGCGAGTGAGTTGTCTGTCCCCGTGTGCCCTGCGATTGGCTGGCAACCAGTTCAGGGTGTCCCCTGCCCACTGCCCGATGATTGCTGGGATGGGCTCCAGCACCCCCGCGACCCTACTGAGGATAAGCGGTGCAGCTGATGAGATGAGATGAGATGATGTATATATATATATATATATATATATATATATATATATATATATATATATATATATATATATATATATATATATATATATATATATATATCTCAGCTGACTGGTTGCTAGCCAGTCACAGGGCACACAAAGACAGACAACACACTCGCTCATTCATACCTATGGACAATTTAGTTAACCTGACATGCATGTTTTGGGAATGTTGGAGGAAACCAGAGTACCCCGAGGAATTCTAGCAAGCACGGGGAGAACATGCAAACTCTGCACGGGAAGGCTGTTAAAATAAGGTGGGTTGATTGGAAAAGATAGAGGGAGAGAGAGAGAGAGACAGAGAAAGACAAAAGATTATTGTATTATTAAAATATGTCATCGCCCATTTTCGTAATGATTATTTACAACTTCTTTATTCATTTAAATGCAGTCAAGTAACTTCAGTTGCGTTAGATTTTGTAATATCATCTTACTTCAATTAATGAATTACACAACCACAGACAGGAAACATACATTTCAGTTCGTGAAGAGATGTCTAAAAAAAACAAATTCCTGAGAAAATCAGGCTAGCCAAAGTCCAGCTTTTGTTCATTTTAACAGACTACAATTTATTTTCTCTTAAATGTTGAAGCAAAAAAAGTAAAACTTTCACAAAGATGACCTGGTGCTCATCAGTGGAATAGTGCTTTGTTCAATTGTATCTTTGAATTGTAATGGATTTCTAATCAGCTTTTGCCCTGCCCTTTTTCTTTTTAAATCATCGTAAAACATGTATGCCTTCGCACTTTTGAATCCCTACAGCCAAAGATTGTTACTTCATTTGTGCCTAGAATATATTCTGTGAATAAAACATTCATAGGAACTGATCATCTGTGTCAAGCCTTTATTTTGAAATGCTGCCTTCTCGAAATCTGGAAAAAAAACGAACAAGCTGAGGAAAAAGGCACTCCTGACGAAGATAAAGAGGGAACCTACAGATAACTGTGAACCTGAGTGTAGGAACGTGGCAATTATAGCTTGTTGAAGACAGAAAATTTGGTATTGAAATATTTATGATTAGTAATTACACTCACCAGTGCCCGTTTTTTTGGCGCCAGCTGCTGCCTGTTACCTGATTGGTTCCCGTCCTATTTACGCTTAGTCCTTTTGCCTGTTGTCAGTCCGTCAGCGAACCTCTGTTTTCACAAGGAAAGCATTTTTGACTCTAAAGCCCGTCTGTCCCGTTTTGGCACCTGTTTTTCCACTCGTCCATTACTGATTTCCCAGTCTGTCTCCTGCTACGACCCGTTTTTTGAACCCGACCACGTTTTGATCTCCTGTCCCGGCTAGCGACCCAATTTTTTTACCCCGACCACGTTCTGATACCCCGTACCTGCTAATGACTTGTTTTTGAGTCTAACTACGCTACGATCTCCCGCTCCGGAAGATCCACTTCCGCATTTAGAACACACTCCGATCCCGTGGGTGGCTTGCTTCCCGCGTACAGCGAGCACTGTATCGCTGGCGCTGCCTTTCCTCTATATTTCAATAAACCTGTGAGTTACGTTCCTCCTTCTGTACTGGCCGTAACATATTTGACTCAGCCTGACTCATTAAATATCACAGTTTTTATACTTTAATTCGGAGACACAATTTCCCCCAAAAATAAATGAATGTCCAAAATCCCAAAATCAAATTTAAGTAAACTACTATAATGACTACAAATACTACAATTACTCTTGCACGTGATTTAATACTAAAAGAACCATTGATGTGCATTGAGGTTCACGTCCAAATTATTTAATTCAACCTACTGTAAAGATTATTCATCATTTGATTGGCAATACTTGACATTTTGTTTCAAGTCTGACTTTTAAAATGCTTTTTTCTTTCTCTTACTTATAAAATCAAGTCTACATGCCGTTTCTTTTAAATAATAACATTGATAACTTTTGTTCAAAAGTCCTCCTTGTCTTTATTTGTCCTTTAATTAGCATCTCCTGCTTTGATTTCCAATCCAGTTAGGAAAGTTCCTTCAATTTGAGATGAAATTCTCCAGTTTTAGATGATGATACCCAAGCAAGGACAGGAAATTCCAGATGGCTGCACTTGAAATACTGTAAGCTTGTTACTAATACTTTTCTATTGATTGGAGTGCCCAAAAATGAATAACTGGATGTGGTCACGCTATCGTCCCATAAAACAGGGCACACTCCTATCGCTCCTCCCACCCTTAGTTTTTGGACAGAAAATGTGAAAATGTTAAAAGAGAAATATCGTTATGTTGAATGCACATAACTATTTAATATATGTTTAATTCTATACTTCCATGATTATATTTCCTCTGATTAACGTCACTGACAAGAACCACAACAAATACTACAAGTACATCACATACTAGAATTACTACAAAGCATACTAAGGTAATACAGTACTTCAAAAAAGTATTCACGTTGCTTGGCCTTGAACTGTGCAAGTGTCTGCACTACCTTTCAAAATTTCAGTTTTTCTGGGATGGGTGGATCCTTGAAGGGTGACCGATAAACATTTCTAAATTTGCAATATACTTAAAGTATCGCTATGATATTCTTTTGTAACCCTTCAGATTAACATATTATTGCCCGTTCCACTCGCTTTCTATGTTTAATCTTTGGTACCCTTCATCAGTCTACCAATAATTTTGATTTATTTTACTAGTTACTAAAACTGGCCCCTGCATGGTAACAATACTCTTTCATCAGTGTTGGGACTAAAGTGTTACAAGTGCAATGCAATTACTTATCACGGTAACGAGTACTGTAACACGTTATTAACAACATTTTGTAACACTCCTGTCATTATGACATGGTGCATAACTGTGATAAGAAGCTATTCATTAGATCCTGATCAGGAATTAGATTGGTCCCTGATTACTGAAAAATGTTGCGGGTTCACTCATGATTGAAATACAATCCTCAACTCGCTAGACACAAATTTAGAGGGTGTGCATGTTTATGTGGATTTAAAAATAAATACAGTCATGGTGCCGCCATGTCAAGTACAAAGTATGAGGACACTTAATTTCTCCTAATGGAGATATTCTCCCTACTGTTTATACTTGCAACCGAGACAAATTTACAATTAGAAAATAAAATACTGAAATCAGGAGGTTAGCTTTTACGTGCATCCATAGCAAAGCCCAGAGACAAAATGGATATGGAGTGTCCTTACAAAATGTCATGACCAGAACGGAATCAGGACCCAAATGCGTAACGTTAACCACAAGTTTTATTGATAGAAAGAGGAAGGGCAGCGCCCGCGATCCGGTACTCGCTGGACGCGGGAAGCAAGTCGCTCACACAATCGGATCGTGATCCGAAAACAGAAGTAGAGCTTCCGGAGCGGTGTCGAGGACTAAAAAACAGGTTGATAGCCGGGAAGGGAGAGCAAACATGGTCGGGGTCCAAAAACAGGTCGTAGCCAGAGACAAACGGGGAGATCAGGAACGGACGGGTTCAAAAAAGGGGTGCAAAAAGCGGGACGGACGGGAGTCAATGTGCTTGCCTTGTAGAAACAGAGGTTCGCTGACAGACTGACAACATGTGAGTGAAAGGATATTTCTTTTATTGTCATCTTAGAGCGGTTCTAGGGGGTCAACTACTATGTTGGTACAAACTATAATCTTATAACGAGATATTTATTTCCTAGTAATGGTAACTAATGCTTTTTCAATACACTCCCAGCACAGTCGTTCCCAGTCAATAAATGAGAACTGAAGTTATGTTACCTGTTGCACCAATTAAATTATCAACATCATAAGTGACTGATTATATTTTGTTTCTATTCACCATAAAGTGCTACAGTAATTATTTTCGGTTTGGGTTTGTTCGAAATCAAATCACGTTTTGGGAATTGATGCTCAGTCATGACAATTTCCCACTGTGTATTTCGTAGTTATTGCTCTCCAACCCGAGATCGGTTATTCAGTTCCATAGAATTGTATCAAACTGAAAAACTATTCAATAAACACTCAAAAAGCCTGCAATTATGCATTACTCACAGACACAGCCATTTATAAACACAAGCTGACCAGAGTATACAGACATTACCTGAAAAAAGGTCCGGGAACTGGATTTTACACAAATTCAGTCAGCATTCACGAAAACGCACAGACCTGCTTTGTTGGTATCTTTGTATACCCACTCACTTAGACGTAAACACACCAGAAACTAGATACACGCTGCTGATGCAGTCTGCGTAAAGGACTCCAAAATGAACACGCACACACAAATACACACACATTTCCAGAGGCTCCGTAATGCAGTATTTTCCCTGTTTTGTCTGCAGTGCAGCTTAGTAGAATTTGTAACACTATAACTTCAAAGGCTGTGAAGAAGCCGGGCAACGGTGTATTTAGGACTGCGGAGCAAGAGATGGCAGATAATTGAAAGCAAGAAAGATCCTCTGACAGATATCGCATACCTGTCAACTTATTCGTGTTCCCCGAATGTTATACTTTTTTTTATTGCTTCAAATTGTGTACAACATATAACAATTTTAATATGGCAAAGAAAACAATAAAAAAGACCAAGCCTGTCCTCTCCATTTTGGCTCTTATCCAGATGGTCTTGTCAATGGTACCAAATGTCTACTTATTTGTAGAGTACTAATTTTGTTGCAGTATTCTATATAGTTTGTCTTACTGTGAGTGAATAAGTGCCACGTTGTGTTTGTATGGTTTATTATCACCTAAAAAGGAGGATTTGCAATCATTCATAAGAGGAGCAATTGGCAGAGGTTGACCGGAATGAGATCGAGAGACTGTTGATGATACCTAAGCACTTACTGTACACCTAGAATTAAAGTTACTGTAACTTTAAATGAACGCACACACACAATTTTTTACAGCACATTTTTTTTGCTGATGCTGGGAATGAGCGGTCTCTAGTGGAAGTCCCTGGGACTGCTCCTGAACTGTATTTTGCCAAGTAAAGTGAGCAAAATGTTGGTTGCCAAAAATACAACTTAAACTATTGTGTTAAGAGGTGTTCCTATAAAGAGGAACCACTGTATGTCTATATAGGCTGACTCCCTGATTTTGGTGTTTTGTTTTAGGATTGTAAATTCAGCTTAGGTGCAAGTATATACGGTAGGGGAAATACCTACATGAAGACAAGTTCAGTGTTCTTGTACTCTTGAGATAGCGCCACCATAAATACTCCGTTGTTTTTTTAGGACAATATAAATAACCTTCAGGTATGTTCATTGGATCGAGGGATGTGTGTGGCAACGTCAGTGAAACAAGTAGTATTTGAAAAACTCTATTCTTACTTTTCTTAACTCATTCAATGCCAGACATGTCTGTCAAATGGAAGGTACAGGTGCCAGCCAATTTTTGCCATCTTAACTTATTTTTGGAGGCCAACAGAAAATTTAGTTGTGCAGCTATATAGGCATAGGACATGTTAAGAGAATGATTGAACCCTCATTATTCATTCGAGTTTTTAGCTTTAACGATTGTTCAGTAAACAACAGTTGAATATTACTAAGCTTCTTATAAGTACTCGTATCCAAGAAAACCAATTGGAGAAACGGCTTTTTGTGAAAAGATGTTTTCCGAGCAGCATTTTATCGCCCAATGTTACCGGTGACGATTTTGGTCACTCTGGGGCTGCCCACACACTCTCAGTTGTTGGATAGAGGAAGCAACACGAGAAAGTGGGGACTCCTTAATGTGTGGACAAAGCTCTGAACAAAGCGATTCATACCATCTATGGGTAATTTATCATTCTGAAATATTTCACAGAGGCTTGATATTTAGTCATCAGCAGTGACAAAGCCTTTACAATATATATTTTCAAATTAAGAAAACAAATGTACTTTTAAAATTTGGCACTCAGGGACAATGCCTCTGAAAACGTATTTATACGTTATGGCACTTAATGATTTAATACTATGCATATATAAAGGAGTAGAGTAGAGTAGTAACAAAGTAGTAGTAGCGACAGTAGAGTCCCTTTTTTTTGTATCAATATCGCGTCACAGTACTTGTTACAGAGAAAAATTGCGTTCCAGAAACACGTTCCTTTGTAACTCATTAGTCCTAACATTGTTCCCTAATATATACTCATTTAAATGACACCTTCTACAAGATTTGTGGAGTGCCAGGTAATTGTGTCCAAGGAATTTACTCCCAGTTGTAAACAAAACAGCGGATGTGTAGACAAAGCCACACACACAGATAAACGAGTCCTGCAATCAAGGCTGACAGATACTTACGCTAAGCAGACATTACATGAATCTGTCTCCGTCAGAATACAACTTTTGTGTCCCAATCGTACCGCTGTAACTTTATGTGTGTGCCGGACTGCCGTCTCAAGAGCCCACCAGCTAATGCATTGCTATTTATAGTCCCCAAACTATACTAAACCTGTCAAGAGTGCCCCTTATCTCCACCTGTGCAAATAGAGTGAGATAACCACGTGCTACTGTCAACAGAATGAACTGCCAGGGCCGAATTAAAAATGCGTGCAAAACCTCTGGCGTCATAGTTCTGCCACCCCCCTTACAAATGTGTTTGTTTTAAACTACTGCCAAGAATTCAATTTGCAATGACATAAACCACGAGGAAGTCCAGTGACAATTCAGTAGAAAAGTCAATCAGTATGTGTCGGGTCTGCTTACTGTATACGCGTGTGAGTGTGTGTAAGCGTGTGTATATGTGTGCGATGTGGACACTTAGGGGCTGTAGTGCCCCCTGTTGACCAGACTTGGTTCAGCAGCTTTTGATCACAGGTGGCAATATCGTTTTTGGAAACATACTGCAGTGTTAGCAATTGTTTAGTCTGCTACAAGTAAATGCGTGCAGCTGTGCTCCAAGGAAACTGTCTTTCTTCACAATCGTAGATAGAGTGGCAAAAAACATTGCGTGCAAAATGGAAGTAACTGGTATGAGTTTGCAGCAGGTCTTAGTTTCAGACAGTCTTCGGATCCCTGCTGAGATGCAGCTGTGTGAGCTGCATGTGCTGGCTGAGCATGAAAACTTCAAATTAAAACACACACACTATGTAAGTGTAAAATGAATAGCATTTTATTCGATTTTGGCTACTTGATAGATGCGGTCAGCTGCTACTTAGATGCCACAGATTTCATTTCACACAGATGGCAGAAGCAAGTAAACATACTGGATTTTAGGGACTCAAAAGTCGCTCCAAAGTATATCAGATTTCGCAACTCACCAAATATATCTGCAATGTACAATTCAGCGGTTAATATGAACTTGAAATTGAATTTGTTTGATTCCTCTACGCAATATTAATCTAGCTAGTACAACATTGTGTATTCAAGTCATCAAAAATATGATTTAGTTGTTAAAAATGACGTGCAATCAGGTGAGGCAGCTGAGGCTGTGCCTCTGTCATCATGGAAATATGGAATTTAACATATATTACATTTTTTGTATAAATATCTGAATTTTCACATTATATTATGAATATTCTGAACACAATTGGTAATTTAGTAAAAATGTGATAAAGCTCCTCATTATAAAATTCAAACTTTTAGAAAAAACCTACAACAATGCAACAAAAGTACCTTAATTTAAGTCATTACATAAACCCAAAATTAAATTTCAAAAGGTCCATTCCCACTCCTCTTTGATATTGGCTGACATCACCTGTGAAAACATAAACGGAAACAGGTGGCATTATTTGGATGAGTGCAGACGGATAGTCTGGCTTTGAAGAAGCCAGACGGCGTCTGCTGTTTGATGAATCGAAATCTCCTCCAATAGGTCTGAATAGCTTCAGCCAGTAGTAACCGATTTGAATGATGATTAACACATGTATTAGTCAATTAAATTTAATAAATGTATACAATTTTTTAACAAACTAGCATCAAATTCTCACATCTATTGATTTGACTTCCTGGAAGAGGAGTCAAACATTTACAACCCTTTCACAATGTCTAAAGAAATGGCCAAAGTAAAATACAAATTTGCAAAGGTTCGAGTGTAGTAAAGTGGAGGTCTTCAAATGGCCACTTTTAAAATGCATAAGCCCACCCTAGGAAAAATGTGTAAAATACAATGTGTACTTTTTGAGATTGTGTTTGAATTTGACAAGGTACCAAATAACATTTCAAGCTGTTGTCTCACCTGTTTTCCAGCTAAGATGTGCATGCTATACTCATCTGCAGGCATTTCATAAAAAGACAAATATTCAGGCGAGAATAAACACCTTCTATTTCTTTGTGTTCCAACTCAGATTATTCAATATTAGTTGCTCTTGCAGTGCAGAGTCTTACTTTTTAAAAGAGACAAAAATTGTCCATAATTTACACTTAGTTTTACTTTGGGTATGTCTTGTATTGGGTTGTCAGGCAAATTTTACACGAACGTTAAGGGGTTTAGGAAATATCTTAGAAATACATTAAAAGACTTAAAAGAGCTTCAATTTGCATGACAAATATTTTTTGGCTTATTCTAACAATACATATTTATGAAAAAATAAAATAGAATATCTTGAGGTTCTGTACATCTTTTGGAAGATTTACACAAATGCCAACCTTTTTACGAAAAGAGTTTTATAATGCATTTTTCACTCTATTTTTTCAAAAAGCAATGGATTTTTATTTTAAAAAGTAGTAGGCATTTTTAAGTGGTATTCTAACTCGTGAAGCGGTAATCTAGGTAGTTATGGATTTAGCATTTTCCAGCAATCATTTGATTCGTAATAGTTAATAAAACCAAAAGAAACAACTTTTCTTACCAAGTGTCATTTTTTGCTTTGCAATAATAGAAAAATATTCCCTAAGGTTCCCGCGAGCTTAGGTAAATGCAACCTTTCTAGCCCCAAGTTTTCATTTTGGCTGTTGCTCTGACCTACTTTTTCTTCTTCGTCATTTCCCTATCCAAAACATTCGGCAGACATTTGTCCCTGGCCGACAGCGGAAGTGATAAGCAGTCTAAGCTTGTCAGAGTCGTGCCCACAGGTGGAAGTTTGTTTTCTGTGAAATCTCCCAATGTCAAATTTCAGACACGCCTACCCTACTAACCTATCGCCATCCCACCCCTCTCTTTATACCTGTCACTCTGTCTCACTTGCGTTCTATATCAAAGCTTCCACTGTTCACTTTTTGAAAGCAGCCCTTCTCCGTCTCCCATTGTTGCTCTCTTTTCTTCCCGATTCTGTTTTGGCCGGCTTTCACTTTGTGTCTTTGATGTCGATGCACCGCTGATACTGAGCCACCCCTTTGAATGCTGATGGAGTTTGAAATGAGTGTGCTTGTGGGAGAGTGTGTGTTAGAATGATTGCAAAAAGGACAGTGGGCGCATTCATGCATTGGGGGTGCATGTAATATTGCTGAAATGGTGCTCCACTTTAACCCTTAACTTGTAAAGGGATCATATTGATTTGAAATTACATGAGATTTTTCTGTTCTATTTTTCAAAACATAGTCACTGGCGTGCTGAACTTCAGCCTAAAAAAAGAGCACATATAGTCAAAAGACATACAAATTTAGGGCCTGGTTGATCGTGCAATGGCAGCTAAGACAAGTATTTGCCCCTGATAATTTATTATGTTTTTTTGTTGTTTTTAATATGCAAAGGAGATTGCATAAGATGCTGGTTCATTCATTAGTTTGACTATTATTGCTCAAAGTTGTGTGCTAATTAGACCATTACTGTTTACATAATCGTCAAGACATCTGTTTTCTTAATCTAGGAGATTTGATGAAAAGCACAGGAAAGGACCCTTAGCACAGTTTTTGGTACAGTCCTCATTGCAAGTGCAAAATTCATTAATGTGTTCTCTTGTTATTTTGAGTTTCTACAAAACTATACAGTCATCAGTTCCGTTGATGCAAAAAACAAGGGAAAAAGTGATAACATTAAAGATAAAAAAAAACCTGTTTCCAAGAAAATGTTTCATGTTGTAAATGTTAAAATTTTCTAAAGAATAATTATTTTCTCTTACTTCTTTTTTTGCATGTTTTTGGGGTACAGGTTTGTAATTTACTCAAATAATAAAATATGTGATTTTTTTTTTTTTTTTTTTTTAACTTTTTATTTCTCACACCAATTTTGACAGAGGTTTGATTCCTCCATCATACATCAACACAAAATATATACACTTGACACACTCATAAATAACAGAAGAAACAACAAAGAAGAAAAAAATACTATTAATAGAAAGGAAGAATAAATGTTCATACAATACATCCATACAAAAAGAAATATATATATATATATATATATATACACACATATATATACATATATATATATATATATATATATATATATATATATATATATATATATATATATATATATATATATAAAATAATAAATCAAAATATACACCCAAAAAAAAAAAAAAAAAAAAAAAAAAAAAACAACAACGCACATAATAAATAGGGGGAGGTGTTTAGACATCAAGTAAAATTTGTGTGATAGGCTTCCATCTTTTCTCAAATTGGTCAAGTTTCAGTTGAAGTTTTGCAGTGATTTTTTCCATAATGTACATTTGCTTTAATTTGTCTCTCCATTGTTTTATGTCAGGAGGTTGTGGTTTCAGCCAGGACACTGTGATCATTTTCTTTGCTACCAGAAGCATTACCCTTAGTATATATTTCTGTTGACCAGATAGTAATTCTTCTGGCAAAATTCCTATTACGTAAGCCTTTGGGTCCAACCGCAACTCCCAGCCCGTGATTAATTTTATTTCTCTCTGGATACTTCTCCAAAAATTTAATATTACAGGGCAATTCCAGAAAATATGCGTAAAGTCACCGACCCCCCCACAGTTACGCCAGCATAGATTTGAGGTATTTTTATATTTTGAAGTGATAGAGGGTGTATAGAAGAATCGCATTTTTACTTTCCATTCAAACTCCCTCCATGTCGGGCTGTTGGTTATTTTGTGTCCCTCTTTCAATGTTTTTTCCCATTCGTTGTCTTTTATCGCTACATTAGTTTCTTGTTCCCATTTTTCCTTAACTGCCATGTCCTCATTACTGAGATCCATTCTCAGGGCTTTATATAGTTTTGATATAACCCCCTTTATTGATTGTCCTTTTGTATACGATATTAATAATTCCTCTACCTTAGTTGGCTCCTTACATATTTTCCCCCATTCCTCGTGTTTCTGGAGGTAATGCCTTAGTTGCAAATATTTGTAAAAATCATTTCTGGGTAGGTCAAACTCTTGTTGGAGTTGTTCGAATGATTTCATTGCCTGTGCTTCCAATACTTGGGTAATCAACATCAGTCCTTTTTGGGCCCATTTTTGAAACCCTACCTCCATACCCCCAGGTTTAAAGTCTGGATTTTTCGCTATTTTGGTAGCCCTATTCACAGATCTTGATATTTTTAATTTTTTTTGTATTGTTGACCAAGTTTTGATAGTTCCCTTAATCCATTCATTCTGGATTTTTAATTTCTTCCACCTCGTGACTGATATGTATGGTAACGATTCCACCAGCATATTTGGACAAGATCGTTGCTCCATGTCCACCCATATCGCATCTTTGTCTGTAGTAATCCACAAGATGAGTGCTTTAATTTGAGCTGCCCAATAGTAATATTTAATATTGGGTAGGTCTAGGCCCCCCTTTTCTTTAGGAGCTAACAGGGTTTTGTATTTTATTCTAGGTTTCTTGTTTTGCCAAAGGAATTTTGCTATTAACTTATTTAACATTTTAAATGTGGATGCCGGGATCAGAATTGGAAGGGATTGAAACAGAAATAATAGTCTTGGTAATATGTTCATTCTGATTGTTTCTATCCTGCCGATAAGACTTAAGGGCAAAATTTCCCATTTTTCCAAATCTTTCCTTATTTCTTTTATCAACATTCCATAATTTGCATCAAACAGCTGTGTGGAATGTGGTGTAATGGTCACCCCCAAATATTTAAACCCTTTATTTGTCCATTTAAAATCAAACCTTTCAATCACATCTGTTGGACATTTTCCCGATATCATCATTGCTATTGATTTGCTCTCATTATTTGAATACCCAGCTACTTCTCCATATATTTTAAGGCTCTCCAACAGTGGTGGTATTGATAACGAAGGTTCCTTCAGCATTACCAACAGGTCGTCTGCAAACAATGATATTTTATGTTCTGTTCCTCCTTCATCCAATATCCCCCTTATTTGCTCATTTTGTCTAATTGATTCTGCGAGTGGTTCTATGCTTATTGCAAACAAGAGTGGGCTTAAGCAATCCCCTTGCCGGACTCCTCTTTTGATTTCAAAGAAATCTGAACAGTGACCATTTACTCGAAGACGAGATTTCGGATTTTTATAGATAATTTTCACCCATTCAACAAATATTGGAGGGAAGCCAGAAGCTATAAGTGATTGATGTAAGAAGCTCCATTTCACCCTATCGAAAGCTTTTTGTGCATCCAAGCTCAGTAACATCGAGGGTTGGGTCTTAGATTTTGTGCTCGTAATTATGTTTAGTATCCTCCTAATATTGTTTGCACCCTGCCTTCCCGGAATAAACCCTGTTTGATCATTTCTAATTAATTTCGCTATAAATGTCTGCGTTCTTTTTGCCAGTATGCTTGTAAGAATTTTTAGATCATTACAAAGTAAACTAACTGGTCTATAGCTTTCACACAATATTGGGTCTTTTCCTTCTTTGTGCAGGACTGTTATGATGGCTTCCGACCATGATTTGGGGGGATCTCCTTTTGTTAGAGCATAGTTAAATACTTTCTGCAGTACTGGTGTTAATTCTTCCTTAAAGCTTTTGTAGAACACCCCCGGGAATCCATCCGTTCCTGGTGATTTATTTATTTTTAAGTTATTTATTGTATCTTGTATTTCCTGTTTTGTAATGGGGCGAATAATTTCTAATGTATCCCCTCCTGTTAGTGTCGGTAAATGTAGTTTTCCTAAAAAGTTTTGTGCCGTGTAGCTATCTAAGTCATTTTCTGAGTCCTTGTATAATTCTTTATAATAATCTGCAAATGCTTCTGCTATACCTTTGGGTTTTACTAAACATTGTTTAGAGATAGGATGTTTTATTTGTGATATAATTCTATCTGTTTGGGCCTTTTTAAGTTGGAAGGCGAGCAGTCGACTGGCTCTATTGCCCATTTCATAGTATCTCTGGTTCACAAAGCGCAGAGCCCCTTCTGCTTTATTTGTCAAAAGTTCATCTAATTTGCTTCTGGTTGTTTTTAATACCTGTAATCTGGATTCATTTGGTGTTTTTTTATGTTCTTCTTCTAGTTCCTTAATCTTATCCTCCAATTCCTTCTGATTCTTTAAGCGTATTCGTTTCAGCCGGGACGATATTTCTATTAATTTCCCCCTTATTACAGCTTTCCCTCCTTCCCATAATATTGTTGGAGAAACCTCATTGTTGTCATTGATTTGGAAATATTCTTTTATACTCCGTTTTATTTCCTGTACTACGTTTTTATCTGAGAGGAGAGATACATTCATCCTCCAATACCTAAAATGGGGTTCATTGTCTAAACTTAATTTCAAAGTAATTGGAGAATGGTCACTTATAGTAATATTCTCTATACCACACTCTACTACTGTATGCATATGTTGTCTTGAAATGTAAAAGTAATCAATTCTCGAGTAGCTGCCATGCGGGTTTGAATAGAAAGTATAGTCTTTAGTTTGGGGATTCTTCTCTCTCCATGGATCTATCAATCCCAATTCTTTAGTTATGTTATTTAACATCCTCGACGTCTTTGTATTTGTTCCGTGTACTGAAGGATACTTGTCCACTTTGCAATTCTGTACAGTGTTAAAGTCACCTCCTATAAGTAACATTCCCTTCGCACAGTTGGTTATTACTTTAGCTAATACTTGAAAAAAAGTCCCCTTTTCCTCAACTGGTGCATAAACATTCATTATTGATATTTCCCAACCGGCCATTGACCCTATAATCATTATATATCGCCCCAGATTGTCCTTCACTTCTTTTTCGACTTTAAACGCCACCCCTTTTCCAAGTAAAATTGCTACTCCCCTCCTTTTACCATAGGATGCGTAGAACACCTGGTTCACCCATTCTCTTTTTAGCTTCTTATGTTCAATTTCGGTCAAATGTGTCTCTTGTAATAAGGCTATTGAGCTCTGCAATGTCTTGAGTTGATTCAATATCTTTTTTCTCTTGATGGGGTGGTTTAGCCCATGTACATTATATGAAACAATATTTAGATTGCTCATGCTTTGTATTGAGTCTCACTGATTTTTGAAGCATACAGAAACACTACATTAATTACTAACACCTCCATTGACAAAACAAACCAAATTACTAACAAACATATTGACAAGCACACATAATTTCCCACCAAAAAGAAAAAAAACACACCCAAAAAACAAAAACCCATGTCTTCCAAGAGTCCAATTGGAGAGTTGTGGCTACCCTCCTGGAAATATGCACTCAGTGCGTGAACAACTTTTGTACCGTCGTCCATAGTTATAACTAACTAAATATTTTAAAGTAGCTCTATGCCAATATATATACATACATTGTTTTAATTCAAAGATAACAATTTTACTTGGTATTTAACTTACTTCTAACTTATTGAATTTATAATAGAAAGGGCATATATGGTCCTTACTCTTTCTCCCCAAATCCGAATATGGCTTCGTTTTGCTCCATAGGAGCTTGTAAGTCACCTTCTATGATGGGGGTGTTCCCTTGTCTTCCTCTCGATTCCGGTCACTGTGGTCCAAATGTTCTTTGACAACATCTTTTGCAGTGTCTCCGTGTTGTCCTCTTCCACTTCGATCCCCATTTCTTTTAGCAATGTTGCTGCCTCCATCAGTGTAGAGAATGTTCTTATTCCTGAGTCCAAAAACATCTTCAGCTGGGCAGGATATGGTGATTGTGCCTTTACGTTCTTTTCCTTTAACTTTTTGATAACGTCCCTTACTTGTTTCCTCTTTTTTTGGATTTCTGTGGTGTAATCTTGGTTGAAGTAAACGGTCTTGCCTTCGTACGTTGTCTTCTGCTTCCATGCTTCTTTCATGACGGATTCTTTCACTACGTAGTCGGTGAAACGTACGATAATTGCCCGTGGCAGTGCTTTATCTTGAAACGTGTTCCCCAGTGAGCGGTGTGCCCTCTCAATGCGCACATCCATATGCTCGGTTGTCGGAATGTTCGATTTAATAAAGTTTGTTATGAAGCCGATTGTGTCTTTTCTCTCGGCACCCTCGGGAATCCCATGTATCCTAATGTTGTTCCGTCGTGATCTCGACTCCAAGTCCTCACACTTTGTTGCTAGTTTGGTGGTTTGTTGGAGCAAGGAGACTGTTAATTGCTCTAGTTTTGACGTTCGCTCTTCCGTGTTAGCATGTAGCTCCTCCATGCTTTCCACCCTCCGCTCCAGCAACACAGTGCGCTCCAGAAGTTCTTCGATGCTCTTTTCCAGTCTTGTCATCGCAATCTTGCTATCCCTTGCTGCTTCAGTGTGTTCTTGCCGTAATTTACGGATTTCGTGGAGGATGGCCGAGTCACGTCCCTCGTCGACCGATGCCATTCCTTCTGCTCCCTCGATCTTTTTCTCCTTAGCGCCCTTTTCCTCGTCAAGTTTCCCCTTCTTGACCATGTTTTGTTGAATAATTTGTCTTTAATATGAGTCACAATTTATACCTTTTCTGTCTTTCTCCAAGTATTACATTACTCTTTAGTGATTTTTGTCAGAGCTACTTTCCTTGCAGCCGTCTACCTCATTGCGCCACCGGAAGTCCGTGAATTTTTTTTTAATGTCTTGAAAGTTGGTCCAATAAGCAAGGCTGGTAGTTAGACTTGAAACCAGGACATTTAAAGTGTGACGCAGACATCCATCCATCCATTATCCGCACTGCTTATTCTCAGTAGGGCTGTGGGGGTGCTGGAGCACATCCCAGCTATCTTCAGGCAGTGGGCAGGGGACACCCTGAACTGGTTGCCAGCCAGTCACAGGCAACTCACTCGCTCAACCACACCAAGGGCCAATTCACCTGACATGCATGTTTTTGGAATGTGGGAGGAAACCGGAGTGCCCGGAGGAAACCCACGCAGGCACGGGGAGAACATGCAAACTCCACACAGCAAGTTTTGATCTAATAGCCTCAGATCTGTGCCGCTCACGCGGTAACCACTGCGCCGCCATGCGTGACGCAGAAATGATAACAATAATTCCATATTTTTTTCATAAATAATATTAACTACGTGTATTTAGATATTTTACACAGTTCTCTTAGTGACTAAGGTGGCCGTGCTGACCTTTACTTTGTATTGTTTCATAAATAAAGAATAATATTATTAATTTATTATTATTATTTATTATATTATTTATTTTCATTTTCGACACAGTATTTTTAGTAATTAAACATTATTCTGTATTGTTTTTCATATATAAATCATGTTCATTGTTTCATATTACACAGTATATTAAGCAAAATGTTGTGAGAATTTTTTTGAAAAAAGAAAAAAAAAAAAAAAGAGTGTCAAACGTAAACAAGCTACAAAAATGTGTCCACATCGACCATGTAAGATGGTTTTTACATTTTAACATATTTGTCACAGTTGCCATGGCGCCCAATTGGCCCCACCCATGTGGCGCCAGCTGCGGCTCGTTGACAGATTGGCTTTCCGTCTATTTAAGCACAGTGCTCTCACTCTTCCTTTGTCAGTCCGTCAACGAACCTCTGCCCCGCAAAATGTGGGTTTTGACTCGGTCCTGTTTCCTGTTGGTATTGATTATCCAGTATGGTTCCCGTCTAGTTTGTCCTGTTAAATTTGCTATCCTGTTTTCATATCAATCCTGTCTGTCCCGTTGTTTAATATCGGTTTCCAGTTTCGTTCCCGTCTAGTTTGTCCCCATCTGTCCGATATCTGCTCGGGCATTTGGTATCAATCTCGTCGGCCTCTGGCTTCCTATCATTCCACAACAGACGGCTGCCTAATGTGCATGACTCCCCATTTGCAGTAAAATAAAAGGCTTGTGTGAGAAACATCACGCATTTGGGTCCTGATCTTGATCCTGTTCCGGTTCTTGACATTATTATTGTTTTCTTAGTACGATTTACCTGGACTTTGCCTTGCAAAGCATATCATGAAAAAGTATCTCTGTATTTAATTTTGGGCCCAAAAAATACTTCTTTTAATTAAGTAATAAAATGTTTTTGCCCGTTTTTAAACTTATATTAAAACTACTCAAACACCCAAATGAATATATACTAATGCATTCATGTTCTGTACTGAAGTGTGTTCTATCCTGGAGCAAAAGCGTGTGTCTCCTCAAGTTTTGTACGCTTTCCCCTTCAAACTTTTGATTTTCCTTCTGCAAATAGTTAATGTTGTGATCAGGTGATGACAACTACTTGGACCGCATGGATAATATCAAACTAACTTTTCTTTTCCTGCAATTTCAATCAATGCATCACATCTCATGGTGCACATCGTTGAAAAAGAGTTTGGGCACAAAAACAACTATGTGCATTGTGCCTGCACAGCGTTTAGAGGCAGCTGTTTATATTAAAGTTAGCAAAAACTGTTGTGTGTAGGGGGTGGGGAGGTTTCTTGCTGACGATGTCAAAGAAATATATTTCCCTTAAGGTTTGCAGGAAACGGAACAAAAATAAGACTGAAAGCCGGTGTTTGTCTAAGAAAACATTCCCTGGCCACTTCATAAGGTACAGCTACACAATCAATAAATATAATAACAGCGTTCGTTATCAGTGGGTCCATTTTGTCAGTCGAAAAAGATGCAGCGGGACTCACATTCACAATAAGAACGTTTGGAGGAATGACAATTTTAAAAATTGAGCTCAGCGCTGACCCACTTGAGGGTAATGACTTCTAAATGTGATTTTTTTTTTTTACTGTAAAGTAGTTCTCAAATGTGTTGTCAGCAGTTTCCCTTTCGGGTTATTTTCGTGCAACCAAAAACAAGTGCTACAAAGCACAAGAACAAATAGACTCAAAATAAAATCACAACTTTTTTGTTTGCCCAGCCTTGCAGAAAGTTTTGGGTTGCTCTTATCGGCAAGATGACAGATAATCATGGCAGCTCCCAAAAAGTGAGCCCCATGTTATTTAAAACAGCGTTGGGCAACCACAGGGCTGCGGACCACTACTGCGGCATAGGTTGTTTAGTGCCAGACAGAACAAAAAAAAAGTGCCTTATTTTTTGCTTATACTGTATTTCTTTGTGTATTTACGCTTTTTTTTTTTTCAACCAAAACCCCCCTCAAAGTTTGCGTGCGCGTTATAGATGTAAGATCTTAAACCCAAGCAGGACCTGATCCGACCTGAAATTTGACCAAAATTCTCCCACCTCAGCCCGTATACTCATACATAAAAAAAATTCGTGCTCGGTCCTTCAAAACAAGGTAATTGGTCGGGTTTGGGTTGAATCGGGCTTCAATGGCTATGGTGGCCTTGCGGGTAGGGCACCCGCCCCGAGACTGGGTGGTTGCTGGTTTGAGCTTCAGCCGGGTCATACCTAAGACTTATAACATTGGTACCCATTGCCTCCTTCCTTGACACTCTGCATTAGGGGTTGGTATATGGGAGATTGGTCACCTAATGACTCCCAACACATCAGTTGGGTTCAAATGGACCCATGAGGATCTCATAGTAAGAATGTGGATACCATTATAACTGTGAAACTGAAAGCTATATTTTTTTGGGCCCAAAGTTTACATTTAGAGCGTTATACTTAAGGTATTTCAATATTGTATTAGAAGTCAACAAATGCCACTGACCACACACACTCAACAACGGAAGCAACGGAAATTAAACCCAGATCGCAGTGGTGAGAGCGACAAATCCCAACGACTGGATAACTGGATACTTTATTCGATCTCATCATCAAACTATTTCTACTCACAGTGCCACGTTGTGCAATGTTGTAATGGAGCGTTATGGAAAAAGGTTCAGCCAAAACAACATTTTGTAATGGTAGTACTGTTAATAAGAATATTGGGATGATGAGATAACGTCTAATTTATTTTCCTACATTATTCAGATCCCTGGTGGTCCAGTGATTTCTCAATGGATTCTGGCTAATTATTTTTACTATTATTACTACTATTACAGATTTACAGATTTACTTTATTGTCATTCGTATACACGTGTATACAGAACGAAATGTCGATACATCTGACCCGCACAGTTACTTTGAACGTCAGCCGGGATAGATAAGATTAACCATGTCTTCGTCAGAATTTTAGCGCAGCAGTTCGTCATCTAGCGGTTCGATGCCACTTCCAGTTGTTAAATGGTCCAGTTTATTGTCCAGAGAGCGAACGTTGGAGAATGGATGGGAGAGGCGTTTAGCCTTTAGCCTAGCTGTTAGCACGGCCCGACAACCTCGCTTCCTCGTCCGGCGGTCACGCCCTGTCTTGCCACTCTGCTTCGCTGCTTTGTAGGCCGCTGGGTCTTGTTGACATAGCAGTCCGTGGCTAATAAACACTCCCGAGTGGTCGTAGCACCGAGCGCTTGATGTCTGGATGATCGCATATCCAGCAAAAAAAAAACTGCGATCGTATCTTAATCTGCAGTTCGAGCCGACTTTGTGCGCCGTCAAAACTGAGTCGAAGACTGGGTCTTATGGCCGACGTGTAAAAAACTGTTGCGAGCCGATGCAGCCGCAGCCGAACAGGGGCGCCGCCATGATGATTTCCTTACTATTATTACTATGGGTATTATTGAGAGAATAATATGAGACGTTGAACTGGTCCGTGGTACAGAAAAGCTTGCCAGTCATTGATTTAGAGGACCTGGACCTATATATTAAGGTCAAAGATGAGAAGTGTCATTTAGCTCATACAGTATATATTTCCCACTTAATTTTGCGTTGCATAGAATTCAAAGATGATCTTACCCTTCGTCCCTTGTGGCCTTTGGTTCCATTTTGGTTGGTAGTTCGAGTGTGGAGACCTTGCGAATTATTGGCCGGTGGCATAGTTACAGTCTGGGAATTTCAATCTGATTTATTTCCTATTATCACATTTCTGCCACCGTTACGCGGTGCCACAACCGATGCCAGTCTTTGTCGCGCTTCCAGGTGGCTGATTTACGGCTGGCGCTGTGCCCTTGAGCAACGCGCAGCCACCGTCGTCTTCCTTCTGCCAACCTTGGCCCCGATGGGAAATAAATCCTTCTCAGACATCAGCGCCAACAGCAGCAGCGAGCAAAACTTTTTGTCTGCTCTTGTTTTTTTATTTTTGCTTGGAAACATGGAACCATCTGTCTTCCCGTTACCTGCACTTTTGGATGAAAATCAATCATAGTCAATGCTTTATTTTGTCTTTTTCAGGATTATTTTCCTTCTTCAAACATACTGCAGAGCTCGATGCTCAATTCCAATTTTTTGGGGGGAATCCAATGTTTTTCTAAGATTGTTCACATAATCACCTAAATGTGACTTAAATGTAATCTTCCTGTGTGAACGCCCCAACAATGTAAAGCCGGCATACAAGTGGACACGTGACGTCACACGCAATGCACTCATGTTTAAGGAAGTACTCATGGATGTAAACAGCGGAGCGTTGTCCATCCAAATATTAATCAAATCCAAAACCGCACTTTCCCCATGGAATGCTGTCTGTGTGGTAGGATTTTTATGTAAATATTTTGAATATCCTTATCGTTTGCAGTGTTTGTGACATCTTTACGAAATGAATTTGCTTGCATCTTGTTTTGAAACGATTATTTGGGACATAAAATGTGGTCAAATGGAGCCTCAACACTCTTAAATAACTGAGTGCAGGGGCAAATTTTAAGTGGCACTTTTATATTCCTCCTATGTGGGTTCGAATCCAGCTACCGGCCTTACTGTGCGGAGTTTGTATGCTCTTCCCGTGCTTGCGTGGGTTTCTCCGGGCACTCCGGTTTCCTCCCACATTCCAAAAACATGCATTTCAGGTGAGTTGGCCGGTCCAAATTGTCCCTAGGTGTGACTGAGCGAGTGAGTTGTCTGTCCCCGTGTGCCCTGCGATTGGCTGGCAACCAGTTCAGGGTTCCCCTGCCCAATGCCCAATGATTGCTGGAATGGGCTCCAGCACCCCTGCGACCCTACTGAGGATAAGCGGTGCAGCCAATGAGATGAGATGGGATGAGACATTTATATTCATAAGGGACTCAAGCTCTGGCATTATTATTTTTTCATAAATTTGATCACATCATCAAACAACACACACATCTTAAAATAAATGGTCTGGCTCTCTTAATTTCAAAATATGTATATATTTTTGCTCTCATGGCTCTTTCGGTCAAAAACATTCCTGACCCTGGCACTAAAGGATACTATCGCTTTAAGAATGAACTCAAGTGACTGTCAAAACCAGAACAAATGGTAGATCCGATCGCGTAACGTTTCTCACAAGTTTATTGAGATCTAGAGGAAAAATCAGCGCCAGCGATCCGGTGCTCGCTGGACTCGGGAAGCAAGACGCTAACGGGATCGGAGTGTGTTCCGAATGCGGAAGTGGATCTTCCGGAACAGGAGTTCGTAGCGTAGTTAGACGGAAAAACAGGTCGTTAGCCGGCACGGGAGATCAACACGTGGTCGGGGTCATAAAACAGTTCGTAGCAGGAGACAAACAGGTCGGGACGAGTGGAAAACTGGTGACAAAACGGGACCAACGGGAGTCAGAGTAAAAAATGCTTGCCTTGTGAAAACAGAAGTTCGCTGACGGACTGACAACAGGGGAGTGAAAGGACTTAGCTTAAGTAGGACTGGGAACCAATCAGGTAACCAGCAGTAGCTGGCGCCACACGAGCGGGCACAGGTGGTTTTAATGAGTAATCATGACAGCGACATGTTGTGAATCCACTATACAATGTTGGCTGAATTAACAGGTGTTGATCTTCCATGTATATGTGATGTAATGACACTTCATGTTTTAGGCCGCTGTTGGCCCAGTAGTCTTCAACCCAAAATTTTAAAAGAGCCATATGGGACCAAAAAAAACAAAAATTTTCAGGAGCCGCAAAGGATTATAAGCCTTGCGTTAGCCTTATAATCAACGCAAAACATGGTGTATGTATCAATATTAGCCTAATATAAAAATGACTATGTAGGATGCAGCACATAGAGATTGACTTATGTTTTATGATACAGCCTGGAGTTTACTAATAAATTACGGAGTTTTTTATTGTTTTAATAATTTAACAAATGCAATTTAGAAATCCAGTTTTTGGTGTCATTTTTATTTTGAAGATTGGAAAAAACATCAACAAAGGTGCATAAAGTGCCCCTTGCCTGGCCAACAAAAAGAGTGCAGTAAAGCATTGCATGCTTTTATAAAAATAAAATAGCAACCTTTTGAAAAGGTAAAGTAAATAAATTACATTAATACAGTTTACGTTTCATTTCTGTGGAGTTTTGTCTCACTCTGTATCTTTGGGCTTAATGGCCGATTTAGCAAATACTTCCATTAGTAAAAATGTCCTAAGACTTACTCAAGTAAATGTAACAGAGTAATGTAACTTGTTACTACCCACCCCCTGCAAATAGCACACATTTCCCATAGATTTTTTTCATTGTAGAACAATTTGCCTTGCATGTGCTGGAAACAAGAAGAAAACGAGGGATTTTCAGAAAGGCAACCAAGGGCTAAACGTAATGGCTTCAATCTGGCCTAATACTTCCTTTTGCACCAGACCTGTAAGATGAACACACACTCCATTCCTAATTGCTCCCATACATCATGCTCGCACTCAGTTGAACAAAAACTCATGCACACACTTACATGCTCAACTAAGCAATGCAGGACTATTATCTGTATCTTTCCAGGTCAAGGCAACTCCTCTTTAACCTCAGAGAATGGGTTAGTGGACTAAACTAATATACTTTTCTCTGACCTCACTGGACAATGGTGGCACCTGTACATAAACACGTGTTTTTCTGGTTTTGGACTAAAGCAAGTGTAAAATGCACCGCTTAAGGCCAGATTTCGCTACTTAAAAGGCATCACTTAGTGGGCGGGATTAGAGCAGTTCAGTATTTATGTCAATGAGTACTGTACTTCTAAAAAAACCATGATTGGTGTACCCCAGAAATACAGTATTTTTTTTTTTCAGAGAAAAGAAAACATTTCTTCACCAAGGAATTTACATTTTATTGCCCAAAAAAGACCAATTGGTAGATAATTTTTCTAAATATCATTTTTTTTACTTCCTTTTGTAGTATTTTCTTATAATACTATATTGATTTAATTTATATTTTTAGGATAACTAAACTAGGTATTAATTTGCTTTTGTTTTATTTAAAAGTACATAAAAATAAAATAAAATCAGGAAATAGAGTAAAACAATGAACAATTTGTTACCATATTCTTTGCTTGTTTTTCAAAGAAAATATAACAATTATTTTAGGGAATTATTTTTGCCTTTGTCTCATGCTAAGTAAATATATTTATGGATATAAAACCAAACCTGAGTAACAGTAGTAAGTAGTAACCCTACTGGAATCTATATTTGATCATATTTCTAATGTTAAATTTTACTAGAAAGGAACAATAAAAACATATATTTTACACTACATTTTTAATTGTTTTCTTCTAATAAATGAAAAGAAAGTTTAATAATAAGTTTTCATATTTTAAATACTGATTTTCTCTGTTGTCCAGTTAAATATTAATAAATGGCAAAATAAGAAACATGTAGTCATTAGTAAACTAGGTAATAAATATTGTTAGATAATAAAATCAATAACTAAAGAATAACAAAATGATCTACCAATGAGAAAAGCCCATTTTGAAACACCGAGCATTCTTTTGAGAAAATACACCAGAATTGCATTCAGCCTTTCAAAGTAATGACACAAATACTGTACATTACCAACATTTATCCAAGAGAGTAGAAAAACTGCAAAAACCTCAACAGGAATAAACTCAAAAGTCGGGCAAAAATGAAGTGAAAGTAGAAGTGCTAGAGGACTACTACTGGAAATAATGGATAGCCTGCTTGTGACCATGTGTCTGCACATATGTGTGTGTCTTTTAGGGCAGTGGGCTTTATTTGTGTACAGGTTGTGTATCGCACGACCCATACATGATAAAGTATTCCTGTGTGTCTTTGGCAACCGACCAATGCAATGCATTGCAGTTCCAGTGATGGATACCACCGCAATAATCGCTCTTCCAAAAGCTTTCTTTTTCTCTCACATGTACTTTGCTTGACTCTCACTCATTCATTTATCTTTCCTTTACCCACCCCCATGCTCTATCTTTCCTGCACACTAACAGAAACAAATCACGGTGTTAATAACATTAGCTTGGAAGGTTTAACTGCGGCTGACAGTCCCAGTTCAAACAAAAGATTTCAAAGGGACTCTGTTGAAGTCCCTCACTTCATCATTTTAGCACAGTGTGGGGGGAAAAACTGGCCCAAGTTATGAGTCACAAAATATATTGAGGAGAACCAGTCCTGCTCTGCCCATTTCAAGTTTTAAATTTGTTGTGGAAGGTTGTGGGTCTCATGGAGCTTCCTAAGATGAACACAAAAACTGTAGACTACTGAAAATAAATCTCCCTTCTTTGCATTCATGATTTTTAGTTCCAAGCCATGAAATATACAACATAGCTTGTTTCCATCTTCTCAACATTGCGGGGATACGCCCATATTACCCAAATTTTAACAGACTTGCACTGGCTCCCTAGTTCAGCATGTGGTTTTAAGGTTCTGTTGCCAACATACAAACGTTTTCTTGGATTTTCCCCTTCTGATTGAGTGCCCTATGTTCCTTTTCCAAGCCTTGAAAAATGCCGATCTACTAGTGATTCCAAATGCCAAGAAAAAATCTGCAGGTTGGAGAGAATTCTCCATTGGAGCCCCTGTGTTGTTGAACGTGTTGCCTTCTGAGATAAGATCTGCAACCTCAGTGGAAGTGTTTAAATTGATTGTTATTAATCATTCAGTATTTTGCGCCATTTAAACATGATTTTACACATATTTTTGTAGGAGTATTTTAAAGTTATTTTTTCTTTTAAAATAGAAAAAAGGGGTATTTAAAAATGAGCCACAAATATAGAAGTGTGCAGTTCAATTAACTAGAAAAAAATATACATACAGTATATATAGTATAATATGTGAAAAATGCCACTTACAATGAGCGCATTGCCAAAAATATGAGCCATTTTTATTCTCATTTTTGTTATAAAATAAAATCCAATTTGACAATTTTTCATATTTAACTATATTTGAACATACTTTAAACATAACTGGAAAAGATATTTAACTATATAATGTAACTACTTCTTTGAGTTGAATTAACAATATGGGAAAATGTAACATTATTTTTTTTTTAAATGTGATACTCGAAATGAGCTAAATGATTTACTAGAAAAAAAATCCACAGTATGAAAAAGAAAATATTTTTTGATTAAAATTAAATGATTTGCTAGAGGAACACAATAATTATTTTTTGCAGTGTGTGGTCAAGGCCTGCTCTCTGCCATTACTTTCATATTTTTGTCTTTCTGCTTTCAACTTCCTTTTCTAGTCTGGTTTCGGAACTGTAGAAGACAGACTGCTTACAAACGTCTTTTCAAATTTCGGGAAATATATTTTGCTCCCCATCATCTGATGCTCAGCGAGATATTTCTGAAGTAAACTTTGCAATCAATCATGTGCATTAATCTAATTTTCGATTATGCTCCTAACTGGACACCGAGGTTTTTTTTTGCACTTTTAAGACACAAACTCTCATATTTTTTGCAGGACTCTTGGTGTTTAATGGAGGTAAATATATGCTGACAAGGTGTGTCGAGAGGGTGGGAAGAGAATGAAAAGAAAAGCCGAGGTTCTCCTCTGATCTTCCATAATCCCCTACTTTCTATTAGGCCCACTCAAGACATTTAGCTTGTCCAAATACACACTTCTCTTGCTGTCTGGCTTCTCATGACACCACCCCAACTGTTTCCCCTCACATTCGCTCTCCTATTCCTCATTGGTTTGTGCGGATTACTCCAAATATCGAAATTATTGATACTTAGCAAGTACTTGGATTGGATCAATACTAATGTCATTGGATTTTTATAGTCAAACGATTTGCAAATATCTCAAGTCAATCTTTTTGCCAACACTACTTCAACTAAAAAAAAGTGTGATTACTGTAAAATTCGGACTACAGAGTGCACCTGATTATAAACCGCACCCAATACATTCTCAAAAGGAAAACATTTTGTACATGCATTAGCCGCACCTGACTATAAGCCGCATTTGCCCAGATTCCAACATGAGATATTTACAAAGAAATACGTTTCACAGAAAGTTTTAATAATATACCGTATTTTAACCCCTTAGCGTTCCAATAGCCCACCGTTCGATGTCTCCAGTAACTGAAATACATCATATCTTTGGAAGGCTTAAAGTCTTGGGATTCAAAATATGAAGACCATTTCAAAATATACTCATCAGACAAACCTCACGATGCGTTTGAAACCAGATACCCGAAAACTATAAAGTCGGTGTAACTCAACATTTCGTCCCCTGGCCGTTATCAACTTCTTGAATTTCCGGGAATGTGGCTTCATTGCGGCGGCACGGCAGCTAAATGTTAAGCGCGTCTGCATCACGGTTCTGAGGTCATGGGTTTCAAATCAAGCTACGAACTTACCTGTGCGGAGTTTGCATGTTTTTCCCGTGCCTGCATGGGTTCCCCCTGGACAATCCGGTTCCTCCCGCAGTCCAAAAACATGCATGTTATGTTAACTGGCTGGTCCAAATTTGTCCCTAAGTGTGTATAAGCGGGTGAGTTGTCTGTCCCTGTGTGCCCTGCGGCTGTTTGGCAGCCAGTTCAGGGTGTTCCCTGCCCACTGCCTGAAGACAGCTGAGATGGGCTCCAGCTTTCCCACGACCCTACTAAGGATAAGCCATGTAGATAATAGATTGTTGGATGGCTTTATTTTATCAAGGACAATCCATAGAATTCAACCGTGTAAAACATTTATGTCAAAACACTTGATAATGCCGACATAAACAGA
This sequence comes from Urocampus carinirostris, assembly GCF_059441175.1. Taxonomy (NCBI): domain Eukaryota; kingdom Metazoa; phylum Chordata; class Actinopteri; order Syngnathiformes; family Syngnathidae; genus Urocampus; species Urocampus carinirostris. The sequence goes on along the minus strand of NC_142358.1, from coordinate 25,273,000 downwards.
AACCCGCCTCGAACATTTCTGCTTTGTTAAATTTTGCTTCTTGTAATCCTTTCATTTTATTTGTGTTTTCAAATGAACAGACTTGTAAATTTATTCCCAATATTGTACTTAGCCCTGCGCTTTCAATTGACACCTTTTCAATAATGAGGGTCTGTTTATGATAATTCTATTCACGCACAAAGCAAGAAGTTACATTAAACTTGCGTTTTCCTCGACTCATATATTCCACCTGTCTCACTCTTACCTTTACTGCTCGCGACCTCCTGGCGACCGTTAGAAAAAATACATAATTTAGCCGCATCATTGCATAAGCCGCAGGGTTGAAAGCTTGTGGAAAAAGTCAATAAATCCACAAAATGTTAATATATAACAAAACATACTTTTTTTACAAATGGAAATCTCATGTAACAGTTGTTGGAAAATCTAAGCAGGGTCAGGCCTCATTCGTACTCAGATTGGTATCGGAACACCAAGTGCTGTAACTAGGTCATTTGACACACACTCTGCTGTGACAGCACTGACTAAACCTACAATCGGTGAAAATAATTTCCCCAGGGGGACCAAATAAATAAAAAAACACGTTTGTCCTTTGTGGGCCATGTAACATTTCCAATAGTACATGTACCATTTCATTAATATGTAAAAAATAATTGAATCTTGCTCAAATCTCTGCAAAATGCAACTTGAATTGATTTCGGATTTTGGACATGTCTAATAACAATTTGGTTGCCACATGCAGGATTGATGTTGCTCACCATTGTTCCAGACAATGCTCTCAGACTTTGTATGATTGCTCAGACCTTTGGAAGCTTAGAGAGAACATTGCCTGTCACCAGTAACGTTTTCAATCTTCCCCCATTTTTCAGTGACGTCTGTTTTCCAAAGTAAAAGGCTCATTGAGTGGTGGGGGAAATCATGTGTAGATGCTTGTTTTTGCTCTTGCCGGTAGAACCCTAATGACCCTAGTTCCACTCTGCCCAGCTGTCTCCACACTGCATCAGCATTTCATTCGCACAAAGGCTACAAGACCACCCCAAAGGTACCCTCTTTAAAAAACAGACACAGACATACACACATACACACTTCGCTTACCAGGTAATTATGAACCATTGCAGAAAACAGGGAAGTGGTTATCCTCTCCTCACCCGCACCACTTTAGCCATACAAGGTACATAGACCTTTTCATGGTGAAATTCAAGCACTTTTCAAGGACTTTCAAAGCCAATTTCTCCACTACCATTGAAAGGAAAAATCTGGTGTGAATTATATACTTTGCTGAGCGACAAATACATGTACATTTTGCATATGTAACTTTTAATATTGCGTGTGCATTTGCCAAAACACGTTTTTTAGATCTCTAATGAATCCTGAATATATTTGTTCTCAAGACAAATCTCTCCTCGTACAAATAAAAATGAAAGTAATATGTAGCTACATTTTTAGTTAAAGCAAATTTTTGCTATTAAAACTTTGCACTGGGAAAGGGTCCCTTAAATTTTTGCATGGCTCAAAATAAATTTCCATAATTGATACGTAATACTTGCACCAATACACATTCCAGAGTGTCCTGTTTAAGTGCTAAATCAAGCCTGTCCTCTGGGGGACGACCCATAGGAGGCGATAGCACTGCATAGAACAATACCATACAAACTAATGGCAGCTGCAGTTAATCACAAGAAAGTACGAAATGCAATGGTAAAGCAAAGCCACCCGATTGCAATCGCAACGCTGTTTTCAAGCAGCCTTGTTGAGAAACATGGCAACAATTTCAAGCATTTAAAAGCACATTACCCAAAGTGCACTTCTCAATCCCTGAAAAGTCAACATTAAAATTCAAGCATTTTCAAGGTTTACTGGCATCTGTATAAACCCTAGTTTTAGTTGTCAACTCCCAAAGTTCTTTATATAAATACGTAAACAAAAGTACAAAGGTACCTCTACTTACAAATGTCTCTACATACAAAGGTTTCAGGTTACAAAGTATCTGAAAGGGGAGATATTTCTCTCCCTGAACAAAAAATGGAGAACGGGTTGGAATTTAAAAGAGTTTGCTTCAGCCTTCAATTGTATTATTATATTGTACAGCTGTTTGTGCGCAAATATTTTGTTGTTTCCTTTTGCTATTTATGGTTCATGTTGTTTTGCTGCTGTCCCTAAATTAAAAGCCACAAATAACCAACAGACAAACAAAAATTGGAATTTTAATGTTAACCTTGTACATTTTCAGGATAGAGGCTTAGAATCACTTAAACAAGTCAGCAGATAAATCACAAAACAGCTGTAGGATCTGAAAATCGAATCAAGCTTAAGCCATTTAATTCAAAAACAAAGAGAGAAAAACAATAGAAACGCAAGTTTGGCTGAGGCCGAAATAGCATAACAGTGATATTTCCGTTCGTGTAAATAACAATCAGTTAACATCCTGCATATAGTACAAAAGTTAGCTTAGGGAGCTTGGCAGCTGTTTACTCAAAGCACATATGATGACTGAAAAAGAAATCTGAATACCATCAATGCACATATCACATTGTGTGTTAGAGTGTGTTTTTTTGAGTCAAACCTTTTGTTCATTAAAAAAGGATGGTCACTGTTCGAACTCTTAGCCTAGCTATATTTAAATGCTTGTATCATCTGCATGAACTGAGTTTAGTTAGACCTGTAGTGTAAAATTCATTTTTGCTTAGGATCCACGTGGTACAAAAAAAATTCTCAGTAGAAAAATTATAAGAAGAATTGAAAAGTAGGAAAAAAAAACTATTGAAAAGTACTGAAAAGTTAGAAAAATACACATAAAAAGGGGAAAAAAAGTCTGGAAAAAGTACAACAACTAGTAAAAAGTGTGAATAAGTACTAAGAAGTACAGTATGGAAAAAGTTCATAAAAAGATGAAAATGTACTGAAAAGCATCCAAAAAATGAAATAAAGGCAAATAAAGTAAAAAAAATGACAAAAATGCTGATCAGTTTTTTTCACATGGCAGTGATGATAGTTGTCTGTTATGCGACTATGGTTGCGACTGGTAATAATGCTCCTAATAATAGCTAATTGTCATGATTGTCCATTGCCCTCACCTGTGCTCACTCTTTTGGCACCAGCTGCTGCTCGTTGCCTGATTGGTTACCCTCTCATTCACTCTTTGTCAGTCTGTCAACGAACATCCGCACTTGCCAGGCAAGCATTTTGACCCCGGCTCCTGTTTTGCTCCCGAACTATCCTGTATCCTGTATCCCGTATCCATCCCGACTGTCCTGTATCCTGTTTCCGTTATCAATCCCGTCTGTCCCGTCCTGTCCGGTATCCTGCTTGTTATCGATCCCGTATCCTGTACCCAGTATCGATCCCTGGTCCAAGCCCCGTCATCCTGTATCCGGTATCGATCCCATCCGTCCCGTCCTGTCCGGTATCCTGCTCATCTGCCCCTGGCTTCCTGTTTTACTGCACCTGACTTCTCTGCCCTGCTTCCTTGAATAACACTTGGTGTGAAAACATTACGCGTTTGGGTCTACCGTCTGTTCGGGTTCTGACATATTTAACTTTTTAAGACAAAAGTGATCAATTAAGAATTAAGAAATTTATGTTGATATATTCTCAATGTCAGAACTCGTTTTAACTGTCAAGTGTCAATAACAAAAGCATGTTAACATTAAGCACGACACAGTCCTCCAAAGGGGGCCAATGGGACGATGGAGGGGAGAATCATCACACTTGCCATTCATCACCTATACATAACACTCATTAAGAACCCTGTATATGACTGTGCCAACAACAAAAGCTGTCGGAATTTTGGTTTTAATTTTATGTTCCACCCCCGATGCGTATTCTTGAGCAAGTCAGGACTTCCTGTACCTTTTCAATTGTAAGTTTTGTCCAGACTGTACTTTTTTTGTTTATAATTTTCTTCCTGTAGGGGGCACTTTTTGCTAATTCCCTTTGCCCTCCAACAAACCTTTCACTCATGTGTCTGTGAACAGATCTCTGGAAGAAAATCTCTCTATATATATAAACACCACCGTTTCCAGACAGGCAGCCGTAGTCGTGTTCTCTATTGATCACACTGAAACAGAGTGGGATAGATCCATTGCAGCAGAGTGATTAATAGGTGGTCTCCGGCAAAAAATTGATTCATCCCGCGATGAGTGGAGTAAGCACAGGTTGGATGTGTGTAACCAAGTCATTACTGATATCATGTAGCCGCCGCTGGCCGGATCAGTAGCTGACTTTCTTGACGGTGGTTATTCAGACGTGACCCATATTAATTCTTAACTGTCCTTTCCAAAGTCTGTTCTGCCACAGACTACACAAGCCAGACGTTTTTTCTTGACCTTCCTAATCAGACCACACAGAAATGTGCCGGTGATCCTTATTATACGACAATGTTGCCTCCGGCTGATCAAATGTTTCAATTATTTTCAAAGTTAGGTACATTACTTTACAAAAGTAGTTATAGTTACTGATTACTTCTTCCAAAAAGTAAGGGTTAGTCACTGAGTGACTCTTAAGTGAAATTCACTAGTTACCAGGGAATGTAAATATTTCGTTTACAAAAAAGTGTTGAATATCAAAGAGTTTGAGATTTTCTGGGCAAATACAAAACACCGCAATGACATCTTTGACCGGTGTTTACTTCTAGACATGAGAATTCTGACTATTAAGAGAGAACCGTCTTTTTTGGCTCGGCTCACTAAAACTAGCTGGCTGTACAGATTGTTTTGTTGCTTTAATCCCTACATTGCCAATTATTATTTAACATTATGCACAGAATAACTTACAAAGAGGGGAAAAAACAAGAAAAGGAGACAAAAAAAATTGAAAAAAGAAGAATAGAAAAAATACGATAACACAATGGACAAAAGAGATAAAAAATTAAAAAATAAACATTTTTATGTAAACTAATTGAAACTGAAAAACACGGAAAATACAATTGAAATATATATGCATGTATGAAAAAGAAAAAATACAAAAATGTTTAATCTTTTTTATGCTTAATAGGTTAACGTCAAAGACACATAATTCATATAAAGCAATCACAAGAGAAAAAAGGGAAACCAATGTTGACTGAACTTTGGTGGAGAGCCAGCTCCCTTCATTGACTTCTAAGAGCCGGATCATACATGAGTCAGTTGTCGTCGCATCCGCGAATGCCAACGGCTCACATATTTTGCGACTGAGCCCTCATTTGCCTTTTCTTTCGGTGTTAGTAAATACTACATTCATAATCACTGTCCAACTACATGGTAATCGCTATTTGAATGGTGACCTGATCAGAAAAGACGTAACGCAAACAACTTTGGGGAGGGCGGAAAACCATGCCACTGAAAACGTCTGGTTTGCTGGGGAATGACACTGTTGCCATTTTGTAGCCAAAGTAATGCAATGCTTTTGACCGTCAGTAATAGAAACGGCGTGGTAACAGTGGAAAAATAAGTATTTAAATTACCCCATTACTGAGAAAAAAATAAACGTAACAGCGTTATTATCAACTCTGATTATTTTGCGTAAACAGTACAAACACAGGGAACAAAGCATGCTGTGTTCTTTTGACTCCTGAAGCCAATCGGACGATACAAAACCTCAACTGCCGACCGCAGCCTGGGATCTCTTTTGGGTGCCACAAGGCCTCAGTCCAATCCAGTAAACGCAAGCACAAAAAACAAGGGTTTGGTTTTGGCATCGGTGGAGCATTTTTGTTATTGATCACATAATATTGGTGGGGACAAAAAAAATTATGCTCTATTTTAGTGTGGATACCTTCCATCCGTCCATGCCAAAACTACGCCTTTGGCAAAAACACAGTATCATTCTTGTCTGCTGTTAGAGTAAACCCCTCTAACCCTGTACAGTCAATTCCAATCATCTCCTTCTAAATATAACACATCTCTGAGAAGAAACAAAATGGGACGGGGCTGTTTCAAATTTCCAATCGGATTTTTTGATGCTAGGTTAAAACTTTCTTATTAAGGATTTTTGATTGCTTTTCAAAGCTAAGCTGTGCCGAGGACATATATATATTTTTTTGTCATATACCTTTTTTTAGATCGATGCACAGCTTTCTGTATATCTATCCTGGTCAAATCCCTTGAGAGGGGTGACCAACAGCAAGAAAAACACTTACACAAAAACAAAGAAAATAAAAAGGGAAAAAGTAACAAAAACACATACAAATGTTTTTGGACCATGGCCAACCCAAATGCCTAAACACCCAAACAAGTTAAGCACCTCGGTGCCCAAGTTGGTCATGCGTTCATCCCTCCAGATGAAATGGGACACAAGAAAGCGGCCATGTCACTCGGGTCAGGGTGACACAACACACTCTTCTGTTCAACAGCAGGGCCTGAAAGCTTTCACTGGTTTACCCCTGACGCATCATACAGGTGCCTTGCCCATCCCTTAGAACGCGTCTAAAAATACCACTATCCTTTTACAACACCTCTCCACTCATTCCTATCACCAACAAGAGCTCTAGCTTCTACTATGTTTAGGCTTCTTTTCTGCAGTGCACTATAACACCATCCATCCATGTCAATAGTGGCCTTACTCTTGGTCTTCCATTTACTTCTGCCCTGTAAATGAATATAATAAATTGAAACAAATCTACAAGAATCTGCTTTCAAACAAACCTTTCCCATTTTAGCCGATTCGATATAAGTTTGCAAATCTAAGTCGTGTTTTTAATAGTTTGTGCAGTTTTTTTCGTGCTCGATTAAATCTAAATAAACTCTGACATACAACACTAAAATATCAGAGAGGGGATGTGTTATACAATGGATGGTCTAATTTCACGGGAAGAAGCATACAATGGCTTTATTCGCAGTACTGTACGAGAATGATCCTGTTGCTGGCAACAGCCACAACAACAAAAAAGAGAAGTGTTGTTTTGCAGTGCCTGCTTATGACTGCTTTATTACTCTTTGTAGTTTAGGCTTTTGAAAAATGGTTGCGTGGGAATCCCAAAATGTTATTCGTCTCTGGCAGCAGCACGTTCTATGTTGTTATTAAGTCAACAAGTCAAACTTTTTGACACACTTTCAAATCCTTGGAGCCAGTGACAAAATCGTCTTGTTCAAGAATGATCGTAAAGGGCAATAATTGTCTAACACAACCTACGATTCATCGTTGAAATCATCAAAGTGCGTCTCGATACTTTGGCCCATAAAGCTCAACGACATCATCCGTAATTGTGCGCTTGTAATTTATGTGAGCGCCTCCCTGTATCTGATTTCAGCGGCGTTGTTTTTCCTCCTGTCTGCAGCTGCAGCCGGAGATACGCGATACACAAAACCATCCATCAAATGCTGCCTGCGAGTCCTTCGGCCTAAGCTCCTCTCAGCGCTACATGTGATTGCAGCAAAGTGGAAAGAAGATTCATGGGGAGCAACTGGCGAGAGGGAAACGCACACACAGAAACACACACACACACAAACGTGGATAATACACCTCTTTAATTGGCTCTTGGAGTAGCTTCGTAACCTGAAAACTCCGTAAGGAGGGACACATTTTGAATGTAAATGCGCTGATCCGTTCCAAGCTCCGCAAAAGTACAGTATGATATTCTTTCAATGACTCATATAAGGAGATGAGAAAATCTATCAAATATGTAATAAAATTGGATTACCGCATATTATGAAACAAGAGGCACATAATGCAGAAAAAAAACACAGAATAGAGTAAATAATAAAAATATTCATTTACCTTTTGCCTTGTGTTTCTTGAAAAACTGATCCAATGATGCCTGCTTCTTCCAGCTTTTAACAATGAGTCGGAAATGCGTGAGGCAGACGTCATCATAATGAGCGAAAGCCCAACTTGTCAACCATTTTTCCGGGTGATTTATATCCACAAATTCAGAGGGTTCATTGAATTTTGCTAAAATGTCTTTCATTTTCATTTGGGCTGCATCCTCATCACCGCCATCTTGCCAGAACCCCTCTTCCTCCTCGTGTTTGAATTCAGAACTGTAACGTGACACAAAGCATGCTGGGATAAAGCATGCACACTGAGTTGCCAGAATTAAAGCAATAGCCAGTTTGTTTACATTCAGGAAACTCTGGTGGCTAAAAGCAGCACATACTACACTATATTTTTGACTTTGTATCCTGAAACGCCTTTGTAACGAGAGGTAATATTTTCCCATTTAGGTACTTTGCAACCTAAAACTTTTGTATGTAGAGGCTTTCGGAAATAGAGGTACCGCTGTATATATTTATGTAGTATGAAACAAATGGAAAGGCTATATTACATCCTCGGGTACGAGCATGAAGTCAACTCAATACATTATCAGAACATGCAGATAGATATTGATGAGGCACAGCCTCACCTGCCTCCCCTGACTGCCCCTCAATGTGAGTAGAAACAAAGTTCTGTGGTGAATGGCTCATTATTTATCACCATACTATAATGAGTGCATGCATTTTAGTATATTAATTAACATGATGAATAATATCGATAAATGTCGAGTAAAAATTGCTCTAAAAAAGAATGTCTGCTATAGTTGTCAATTCAGGAAAAAAAGCCTACTTTTGTCAAGTATCTCATTTTCTAAGCAGCCTCGATCATCAGGAAAAGACTGCTCAGCCCGAATGACTCAACAGTTCATTTAATCAGCGAAATTTAGTCGCTCATCCATCAGGGCCGCCCTGACTGACACTGATAAAGTACGACACGTCTATCACTGCTGCTGCCAAGACCAAAATACAGATTGAAATTGATAAATCCATCTTGCTGCACGGCGGGTGGGGGCCACTTGTTATTTTTCACCAGGCCTGTCAAGCTGGCACAGCCCAGGGGGGAAGCAGGTAAGGCATTTACATTGGCACCTTACCCCGAGGCTGTGATTGGTCGGCCAACAGTTCTGGGCTCCTGTCAGAATACCAAACAAGTAAGACAGGAAAAAAAACAGTTACCTGCCACTGTCATAGTTAGCATCTCCTCAGGCGTGGACCAAGGGCATTATTTTACTATGATAATTTTGGAATAGGATTGATATTTTCACAAACACGTGATTAATGTTATTTTGTGTAATTTATACTTGTGTTCATTCCAATCAAATCAACTCAATATAATATTGAAACAAGCGGACCGATATGAATGGGGTTGTTTTTTTCTAAAGACCGGGTGGAAACATCTGTTGTCCTGGAAAGAGATGGGCGCCACCAGGCTGTACTTGCCTGAGGCACACCACAGATAATGGTGCCCCTACGGCCCAAGTGGTTCAGGGAAACTGTTTATTTTTGTAATTAAAGTCAATGGTCATGTGTTACACAATGTATATTTGGATGGGTTTTGTCTATAAACTTTAACATTTTTTGAAGTATTTTAAAATGCAATGACACTATTTTTAAACATAAGACTAAACAGTTACTTAAATTAAATGAATGGTTATATGAATAATTGCTTGATTATGAAATGGGAAATACATTTTTTTAAATGTATCATCGTGGGATGCATTGTTTGAGGTGTGCTTAAAAGTGTCAAGGTAAAATATTTTAACAACGTACACCCACTGTTAGTTTAGAGAGCCCTTACAATTTGTTTAATCAATAAATTGTAGTTCACAAATGTCAGAAACAGAACAGGAGAAGGACCAAGATGTGTAACGTTTACACACAAGCTTTATTTGACGGGAATGGGGCAGTCATGCGCGTGAACACAAACCCCAGTGATTCGGCGACCGCTGGGCAGAAGAAGTAAGACAGAAGTCCAGCATAGAAAAGCAGGAAGGGAGAGGCCGACGAGATTGATACACAAGCAGATACCGGACAGATGTGGTCGACGAGATTGATACCAGATACACAAGCAGATACCGGACAGGACGAGACAGGCCGGATCGATATTGGACACTGGAAACTGGAGCAAGATACCGGACAGGAGGAGACAGATGGGATCGATACCAGACACTGGAGACTGGAGTCAGATATCAAACAGGACGAGATAGACAGGATCGATACCCGATACTGGAGACGTATCAGACAGGACGAGACAAACGGGATCAATACTTGACACTGGGGACTGGAGTCAGATATCAAACAGGACGATATAGACGCGAGTCAAAACACACGTCTTGCAGGTGCAGAGGTTTGACAATGGGTGAGTGAGAGCACTGAGCTTAAATAGGAGGGAAGCCAATCAGGCAACGAGCCGCAGGTGACGCCAAACAGGCGGGGCCAGTGAAGGCAATGGGCAACAATCAAATGATAAAAACGCACAATGTTTCCATTATTTGTCATCTTTTACTTCAAATTATGGCATGTTTAGAATGTAAAAAGTGCAAAAATGAATAAAAAATCAAACCTGACAAAGAATTGCTATGGGTAGTGTTTATTTATGCATACCAGTGACAATTGATTTTTGTAATGTTTATGAAAAATGTATAAAATTTGTAAAAAAGTAAAAAAGTAAAAAAAATGACCAGAAATAAAAATACACATATGTCTTTTTCACGTGACAGCGACAAAACACATAAATATTTTTAAATGGATTTTGTGGTTTTTATTTTACCTTTCTTGACTGCATGATTGATTTTTATTCCATGTGCAGCACTTTGTATTCAGCAATGTGATTTTTAAAGTGCTGCATAAATAAAGTTGAGCTTGGAAAGCATGTGCTTAGCATGTCAGTCTCTCTTTCAGATGTTCTGGTTTGAATCCAAACTCAGACCTTCCCGTGTGGACTTAGCATTTTCTCCCAGCACTTGCTTAGATTTTCTCCAGGTGCCTATGGCTTGCTCCAAGTTTCCGCAAACCCAAGCAAGGTTAATTAAACAGTCCAAATTGCCACGAGGAGGGAATGTCAGAGTGAATATTGGTGAAGACCAATGGTGACTGGAATGTATGTTTTTGCCTATTATAGTACCATATTTTCTGTACTACAACGTGCACCTAAAATCCCGAAATTGGCAAGAAATTTGAAAAATAGTGCACCTCAAATATTGGAAACGCATCGTTACAATAAATGATACTGCATAGAGTAACTTTTCGGCCTTTGAGAAACATATAGAGTGGTCTTTGAGTGCCCACTTGTGGTTAACATGTAGATTGTTTCTTGCTAAAAGGAAATAAAAGAGTAGCTTTGACGTCAGCTCAGACGTCAACTTTCGAACACTCATTTTAATTCCTCTTTTGTTGTTGCTTGGAAAATAATTGTCCGAGAATATGAAACGCATTGTGATTACCTTAAGATTTTGGTTCATGGTAATGTTTTGTACAAATTTGCTTTCTCTTTTGAATTTAAATTTGTGTTAGATTATACTGCATACAGTAACTGTTCTGCCTTTCAGAAACCTATAGAGTGGTCTTTGAGTGCCCTTTTGTGGTTAATATGTTAGTTGTTTGTTGCTAAAATTAGTTTTAGTGGTGAAACCAAATGTAATAAGGTTAACTTATGTTCTCTTAAATACATTATTTTAGTTTAAATGTATTTATTCATTTTTATATATCGTAGCTCTTACTGAAATTGTACAATATCAGTGCATCTTATATATCAAAAAGATACTACCAAAAAATGTTTTTGCTTGGTGCACCTCATAATACTGGTATTCTCTACTTCTTAATTGTTAAATGGCAGCTATCGGGAGTCCCGACAACTGAAAAAAGTGGGCATTTTCACCAATACCTGGTAGAAACACTTGGTAATATACCATAGTTTCTGCACTGCAGTATATTAGTGTATTTCCCCTACTATATGGCGCATCTAAACTGGCCACAAATTCGAAAGTGCTCTTTATAGCCCAGGTTGCCTTATATACTGCATAATACGAGGGATTAGATTGGAAGAGTATACATCAGATTTTACAATACACGATTGTATTTGTTCAATGATTGATCTATCAACAAAATACTATAAGAAGCTCTTTTACGTATGCATACATATTAAACCGCATTGTCATTGAGGTACAGATGAAGAAAATGCACTATGCAAATCAGTTTTTCTGGCACTGTAAAAAAAGTGCAACAACGACATAAAATATAATGCCTTTTCATATGTCATCTGTATCACTGGTCATCTGGTTGTTGAGTAGCGACCCGCTGACTACGGCGACCCAGGTTTGATTCCAGTTGCACACATTTTTTGCGATCTTGGTCAATGAGACTTATCGACTGATCAATCATTGCACTAATGCAGTGCTTTTTAACCTTTTTCTAACCAGGGCATGTTTTTTTACATTGGAAAAATTTTGCGGCACACCACTAACAAAAAATGTTATGCAATGTCACTGAACAGTATGTATAATTACAATATAATTTATATAATACCCTCAGTTTTTACAGCACAGAAACTTGACAATGACATAATATTTGCAGAAAACGATTCATAAATGTTTTATAAGATTTTAATTTTAAAAAGTGACATTGGATAATTTCTCACATCACACCTGACAATCTCTCACGGCACACTAGTGGTTGAAAATCATTGCACTAATGTAAAAATAGAACAACAGTTTTAAACACTGTAGCTCTTACTGTAGTCTCATTTTCATGCTCCTTTTAGTCCAGTGCACCTTATGTATGAAACATGTATGACAAAAGAATATTTTTTAGGGGGTGCGCCTTTATAATCCGGTGCAAATTTTAGTGCAATAAACACAGTATATGTAACAAGCAGAATTTATGTCATCCTAAATCTCGCCTGTTCTTTACTTCTTTACTTGCAGCTTAATGGTGTGAGAGGAAAAAAACTGTGTATGTTTTCTGGCGATGCACATATAAGCTGACATACAGCACCAGAGTGTTTGTTATGACAGCGTAATGACTGAGACAAACCAGAAGTGGTAGACAGAAACAAGCACACTCCTCAACTGAAATGCTGGCACAATAACAGCCTGTGGCGGATCGGAATCAAATGTCTGCACACATAGAATAAATAAGCTGCAACGGACGTATTTTATGGCATTGAACCATTTCGGACAAGAAAAACAAAACTCTGGCTCCAAAGTTCCAACGCAGACTGAAATAAGATTTTTGCGTTTTCCAGAAGAAATAAAACAGAACCAGAAATCAACCGCAGGAGAATGTCAAGGAAGAGCAAACGTATCCTTGAATGTGATGCTAAACACACGATAGCAACCGGCTCCAGCATACACATTAGAGCTCGTTAAAAAGTACTAATTTTGAGTGACAAACAGCTCAACGCCGGGTCTGCAAAAATCGAGTCAGCATTCGAGATCAATTAGAGAAAATGATAAACAGAAGCAAATGAAGACTTACGTGAGGCCATTATTGACAGAAACTCCGGTCGGCTCATTAGAGGCCTCGGCGGACTGCGACTAGTCGATGATCCGAAATGGTCGCCATGTGGCAGCCCGCACTCGGTTGCTTAATGAAAAGTGAAAGGTAAATAAACTCCTATTGCGGTTGAGACAGGACAGAACATCTTGGAAGTGATGCTTTGTGCGTGACCGTTCAGATTGAAGAGTCTATTCACATGTTCAGGAGAGTACCAATGATGATGATGACTATATAGACAACCTGCTAAGTGTGAAGCTACACAAGAAGACAAATGTATTTGAGCGATTCCGACTTTATGAGCATGTTAGAATCAGTTTTGTTTGATGAAGTAAAGAGGGTCGCCACATAACGACCCATTAGCCTTTTTGATTGAGCCTGCTGAACAAAATGGTAAAAATACAGGAAGTTCCAGAATGTTTGACCCCATTTCTTCAGCCAGCTGTTCTGTAAAAAGAGTTTTTTCTTTGGCTTGAACTTGTTGTATAATAGTAGCATAAACAATAAAGGTTACTACTTCACTGATTTTACCTATCATAGTTATTTTGGGGAAGTAACCTAAGCTAAAAACGAGTAAAAAAATACTTGCGTATTTGCTATACTCAAAAAGTGTTGAGCAACACCAACACGACTATGCTAATACATGCGGAAAGCGTAGTTAAATGCACGTCCACACTCCTAAATTGAGTCTACTCCAAAGGTTTATCTCTGACACGTCATCAAAGTAAATACATGGATGAGGTAATAGTAGGACAATGCTTTAAGGGCACACGGCAGTCTGGAATACGTAGATAAGCACATGTAAGTCCGCGAAAAACGAAATATTTTAATAGTCGATGTCTAACACCTCTTGGAGCTCAGCCCAGGGGCTGCATCCAACAAGGAGAATAGGGAAAAGAAGCTGTGATGACTCAATCAACTCGGGATAAGGATGATAGTCTGCAGAGAGGAACGCAGAACAGCAAGTGGACCAGTGAGGACAACAAAATGGAAAAGGTCCAAAATTCTAGGAGGTATTAGTGTGGGAATTAAATGGCAAAATCATCATTAAAATGGATGTTACCCACAGTATGGGCTGTATGACAAAGAAGAGGCGGGACTTCTGAAAAAGGCAATTGCGTATTACTTGGTTCGAGTAACCCTCACACAATGTACATAAATAAATGATAACTTATTTAAGCCAACAATTCTTTTAAGTAAAATTAAAAAAACAAAAAAACTCGTTGAGCCATTGTACGTGTGTATGAAGGACTGATCCTGCCATATGTAGAAAACATATTCATAAATAAATATGTCATGATTGCCGATTGAGCGCAGCTGCGATGGCTTAATTGGCGCCAACAGCCCGGACATCAAGAGGAAGCCGTCAGATCGTTATGCGAACTGTTGCCACTAGCTCAGTAAGCCTTTTCGTCCGACTCTGTTCCTGCTCTGCTTTTTTCTGCTGATCTGTGTTGCCAACCTATTTCCGGACCTGACTTCGCCCCGTTCTGCCTGCCTGTTACCTGACCTGTTTTGCCCCGTTACCTGCCTGCCTCCTGCTACCGACCTCGTTTATGAACTCAACACCGCCTTTGATCTCCAGTCCCGGCCAACGACTTGCTATTCCCGCCTGTCTCCGATCCTCCTCGCCAGACACGGAAGTGCCCCTTCCGCGCCGCCCGCTCCTCCTGTCCGTCAGCCATCGGATCGTGGAAGCAAGCCCTACTCTCCCTCTTTATCAATAAAAACTGAGAAAACGAGCGCTATTGGGTCCTGTGTCCGTTTCTGGTCTGTGACAAAATACCCACAAATATATGCAATAATAATAAATAAACACATACATAATACCTAGATATATGACATTATTGTTTCTATTTGATCAACGGTTTATTTCGACTGTTCAAGCATGGCTCAAATATGGCACTTATTTATTTTAGTGCAACCCTAATTTTAACTACATGTGGCTTATAGTCCAGCGCGCCTTATACATGAAAACACAATCACAAAAGACTAATTTCTGGATATGCGCCTTATAACCCGGTGCACCTGTTAGTGCAGAAAACACTTTATGTTAATTTTAAGTCTGATCACCTCATATGGTGTGATCTTATCCATCAATTTTACGGCATGTTCACATAATAAAACGGCAATGTGCTATGCAATGTGCTAATGCGTACTGCAGCATAATTAAGTGTGAATAGGAGAGGATAGCTATGCATTCCTGCGCCAACGTACCGCTTCCCGAACATTTGTGTCAGTTGAAAAAGTGAGTCATCCGAATGAGTGAGTTTTCCCTCCCCAAAGATTTAACAGGGTTTCTTAGAGAGCCACAGAATTTGACGAGCAAAGGTGTCCGCTATTTCTCATGCATTCCGAGGATCTTGCCTTTTCCAGTGCTGGGCATGAATGCTAAAATGTTGCACTGAGTCAAAGTTAATGTTATAATAAAATAATGCATTTTCTTTTGTGCCCAGACTCTTTGCAAAACCAAGTTATTGAAAATGTTCATATTCACAGTTAATTGTGGTGAAAAGTTGCCCAAGAGATATCAATAATTGGGAAGATTAAAACGTACATGATCCATTAAATACTATACTGTATATTTTAATAGTATAAACTAAATGAGGACGCTGTATTAATGAATAATGTGCATTTGAATAAGACTAACTGGAGAAGCCTAATATGGAGGCCCAAGTGTGTCATAATTCAATTAATAAAATGAACATTTATTTAATAAAAACGTCCCTTAAAGGAACAATATATAGTAAAAACCTCAATTAAAAAAAAATTGAAATTAATAAAAACAGCCTTTTAAGATAAAACAGTCCTTAGCAAAACATTTTATTTCATAATTCATTTTTGCATAATTGCCATGGTTGTATTAAAAAAAATATATAATTTCATTATCATTTTATTGCAGAACGCCATTTTGCTTTATGCCATTTTGTATTCTGTATACGTTAGGTTAATTGGCCGGTCCAAATTGTCCCTAGGTGTGAATAAGCAAGCGAATTGTCTGTCCCTGTGTGCCCTGCGACTGGCTGGCAACCAGTTCAGGGTGTCCCCTGCCTACTGCCCAAAGACAGCTGAGATGGGCTCCAGCACCCCCGCGACCCTACTGAGGATAAGCGGTGCAGATAATGGATGGATGAAAAACATGGATCGAATCACCTTATAATTTCCATTTGTGCACCGAAGGGGATTTGGCGCTGGACCACAGTTTTACTGCATCTTGCAGTCTGTATAAATAATTGCCACGTCAGAAAATGGTAATATACATACTAGTACTTGTAGTATATTTTAAAAATTATACACAAACACGGACTCATCTGACAATTAATGTGTGCATTTCTAGACCGCGTAGATGTCCCAACATCATTCAGGTGGTGATTTTAAATCTATACTGTTGCATCAGATTATTCAGTTCCAATTGAAGAATACTTATCAGAATTTCTGGAATGAAAAAGTAAACATGTTTACTACCTTGCATCACTTATTCTTATATGGAGCCTAAAAAGATCTTTCGCGCCAGCTAAAACTCATCAATTGCCATTTTTCTTGACCAAGAAATTGAGGACAGTATCGCCAATCAAATGATAAATACATTTTGCTAAATGTATAGTTTTATGCAGGGAATTGCAATCCTTAAACTTATATTCAGTTTACATGCAGGCACTTAAGTTCTAGTGTCAAAATTTGCCAAAACCTATAATTAAAGATGATGACGGATGAAATCGAGCAAGGAATCATTGCAACACCGAATACTCTACCCCAGGGCTCTCCAAAGTTTTGCCCGTGGGCAACAGGGTGTCTCTAAGGACTGTTGAGGTGCCCACGGACCTGTTCTGAAAATACCTCTCCAGTGCTGGGTCATTGTGATTTTCTAAAAAATAATTTTCCATTGGTTTACTGATGCATTTTTCGTCAAAACAAAACACAGTAACGAGTACCACCAACGAAGAACTGGTAAGCATCCAGAATTTTATAAGGTTTCATATCAGCACTGGTACTTCATTTACAATACAATGTTACAGATGGTCTGGACTGAAGTTCGGCAGAATAGACTATTTTTTTCAGATGTTTGAATATGTCAGGGGTAGGACAGCATCGCTCGCTAGCTAACATTGCCAATCTTATCAGCCGTTTCTCTAAATGGCATTTTTTTCAATTTCTCACAAGCTAGCACCCTTATCCGACAGCTGCACAATATTCGTTTGACTAGTCATTGCCAATATCAGTTGCCATTGCCAGTATAGCTGTTTTGTTGTTGTTGTGTAACGTTACTTCTGTTTACTTCCGACTTCTGCCTTCCAGCACTGTGTTGTCACGTGGTTAGGTGACATGAGTGCAAAGGGTCAATAGCATCTTGTCAAGTCAAGTCACATTTTTTTGAATAGCCTTTAATCACCAAATGTCTGCACAGGTTACAATTACACCATCCCCTGATCTTAAACCAACATGCAGGCAAGAAAAAAACTCAAAAACCTCACCATGAGGAATATAAGAAATGTTGAAAAGATGCCTTTACAAGTTGTAATCCCCTTCCAGGATGACCAGGGTGCAATAGATTTAGCATTGGGTAACAATACACAAAACATAGAATCAATAAAAACTTATACGTAATATGTAAAAATTTGTCCGTAATGTGCATGACAGAAAAGACGCCACGAGCCTGTACAATTGTCTGAAAAGTCT
This sequence comes from Urocampus carinirostris, assembly GCF_059441175.1. NCBI lineage: Eukaryota > Metazoa > Chordata > Actinopteri > Syngnathiformes > Syngnathidae > Urocampus > Urocampus carinirostris. The sequence goes on along the minus strand of NC_142358.1, from coordinate 25,255,106 downwards.
ATGACAGCAAGGTCGCAGCTACCCATCTCTGCCAGCTGGTCGATGCAGACGTTGACATGCTGGTCCTCTGACTCATCTTGAATCTTCTCCCTCGTATCACCACTGGCCAGGCAGACAGATAGGACAGAAAAAGAAAAGTATGTAGTGGGCATCAATCATAATCATTGAATAGAAGTGGGTCTTAAGTGTAGATTTAAAAACTTCCACTGAGGTTGAAGATATTTTCTCCAGAAGCCAAGCATTCCACAGCACCGGGTCCTGGATGGAGAACAGTCTCGAGCCTGCAGACTTCTTCTTGGCTCCTGGAGTAATTTAGAGATCTTCATCATTTCAGGTGTACAGCATCATCCCGCTCTTCAGAGATAGGCTAGAGCTCGGCATTGACGTGCAGCGGCATGTGACAATACAGATACTATATCCTCAATCACCTGGGAAACACATTTTTCTTAAGAAATTTTGAGTACTACATCGTACAATATACAGTTCTTTCAATTAATTGTGTTAAGGTAAAGACCTGCCAAGTGGTCGACAGATGTATTAGCCTCTGAAAATAGTCAGAGACGTTTTTCATTCACACCTCTTCTCAGGGTAGAGCGTGAACCTCTTCTAGACTGACCAAAAGAGGAAATATTGAATCGCGGTAATCATAATACTACATGGCATGACTTGACCTATGCTGAGTGCTCTGCAGGGTATGTTTTGTTAGCCGTAGTCATTGATTTTCTCTCATTGTTTAAACAACCTTGCCACCTCTTTTTACAGCACAGGAAAAAACAAGAGTAATGGATTTGTAATGATTCCAAACAGCGATATAGATTTTTACTGTAACAGCAGGCTTGCAGTGGAATTGAGACATATTGATCTCATACTCACAGGGATTCTCATTGAGCAAAAGAGCATCTAGATCTATTTTTAGCGTGTAAACAAGCTACTCTGCACTTTGTTTATTTTTTTGAGTGTTTGTTAATTCTTAATTTTGACTTTTATTTTTTATTTTTTTTAGTTTTCCGTCGGCGTGTCCTCCCTTTTTTTTCAAGATTTACTATATTTTTGTCTTTTTTTTCTCTAAGATATTACAAACATGAAACTTAGAATCAGAAAAGAGAATGTGTAAGGGGGGAAAAATACTGTTTACCAGGTATGTACTAACTTGACCTAACTTTGGGGTGGGATGTGAGTGAATTCACGACCGTACTAGCAATTTCCTTTTATTTTAGGATGAAAAGGGTGAAAGTAAGAAAGGGATTGTTACAAATACAGTCCAAATGCTGACTTAAACCCTAAAAGATGAAAACTCATTTGAGCAGATGTAAGATAGACACGTACCTTTATGTGCCATGCAAGAAGCTTGACAGTGGCTGCAATGGCAATTTCAACCAGAAGATGGAGTCAGCAAATGGTATATTTTAAAGTTACAGAGACCACCTTTAAAAACAAAATGTAAATATTTGCCTCTAATACCTAAAAATGGCAATCTGCTGCCACTTACTGATATGAAAGAATGTTACAGTTACTCGTCTGATGCTTAGCAAAATGCAAATATACTGAACAGTGGTATGCTTTTTTGCAAGGATTTAATCGGGCAATTTCCTGCGGAACACTGGACAAGGTATCACGGCTCGGAAAATCTTTTAGCTACAAACTTTGCATGCTTATTTTAGATTTTGAAGATAAGTATTCAAATGAATGGACATTTCAATTTTGCCTAATGTATGTAATCCAGACATATAAAATGAATGAGTTCAACTTTATTTCCAACGTGAGAAAAACAAAAACAAAAAAAAATAACAAGTCAAAAAAACAAAAACAATGTGAACGTAACTGTCACGATTGCCCATTGCCCTAATCTGGGCCCACTCCATTGGCGCCAGCTGCTACTCGTTGCCTGATTGGCTCTCCTCCTATTTAAACTCAGTGCTCTCATTCACTCCTTGTCAGACCGTCAACGAACCTCTGCACCTGCAAGACGTGTATATTGACTCTGTCCTGTATCCTGCTTGTGTATCCAGTATTCGGTATAGATCCCGTATGCCCCGTCCAGTCCAGTATCTTGCTCGTGTATCCAGTATCCGGTACGGATCCCGTCTGTCCCCTCCTGTCCGGTATCTTGCTCGGGTAAACAGTATCCGGTATTGATCCCGTCTGTCCCGTCCTGTCTGGCATCTTGCTGTTGTATCCAGTATCCGGTATCGATCCCGTCTGTCCCCTCCTGTCTGGTATCTTGCTCGGGTAAACAGTATCCGGTATCGATCCCGTCTGCCCCGTCCTGTTCGGTATCTTGCTCCAGTAAGCCGTATCCGGTATCGATCCCGTCTTTCCGGTATCTTGCTGTTGTATCCCGTCTGCCCTGTCCTGTCCGGTATCCAGTATCCAGTATCAATCCCATCTGTCCCGTCCGGTCCGGTATCTTGCTCACGTATCAGGTATCGATCCCGTCTGTCTCGTCCTGTCCGGTATCTGCTGGTGTATCCTGTATCTGATATAGATCCCTTCTGTCCAGTTTCGATCTTGTCTGCCTCTGGCTTCCTGTTTTCCCGCGCCTGACTTATCTGTCTCACTTCCTCTGCTGTTATCGGTTTGTGTACACTGTCTGTTCGGGTTTGACGGCAACATGTCTGAAAAGGTAGAGGAAGAAGCATATGCTTCTTTGATCCAACCACACTTCCTTAATAATTTGTCTTATCGCTACAAATCCTGTGTATTTGCATATATCAAATACCTCCACAATATACATATTGTCATAAGTTTTGTGGATGCTCAGTCACTCCGTCATCATCATTATCATCACCACCACCACTTTCATCATCATTATCATTATCATTGCTATCTCCATCAATTCTCAGCATACTATATAATAATAGTATCTATTATAATAACAATTATTCTCGTTGGTGCTCATGGAGACAACTGACTCCTATGTGGTGTGTGTTTTCCGTCATATGAGTATCTTTCAACCTGCAGCAGGACCACCATTCTTAAATGCCCTGATCTTTGCATTAAAAAGACAAGGTAGGGGAGCTTAAGCCAGATATCTCCAGCATCAAAATCCCACTTGTCTGCCCTAACTAAGAAATGTGCAGGAACGTCTGTCATTTATTTCGTTTTTGTTTAGTTTACACCATCATCACCAACATTATTATTCCCCTTATTGCTTTGTTTAAAAAGATAGATCTAGATTGCAATGAATTTGTATAATTTGATGGTGACAGCAATATAATAACAATGACAACAAGAATATTCATACAGTTGATGACAATAATGACAGGAACAACAACAAAAATAATAGTCCCGATAATAGTTATGATAATAACAAGCTTAATTATTTGCCTGCCCCATCTACTACTACTACTACTACTACTACTAATATTTACAATAATAGTCGCATAAGTTGTAATTATAATCATCATCATCACAATAGTTATAATGATAAAAGATTGATTATTAGTTTTACCCATCCATTAACTTTTTAATAATATCATAATTTACAATGATAAAGGTAGTCATCCTATCGAACAATACTTATTTAGAAAACAATAATGTGTCTTCAAAAAAAAAAGCAAAGAATCTGATGAAGGTCCCTCAGTCCTTCCTTCTTTTTGGATCTGTCTCCTTGCTTGTCACTGTCTGGCTCAGTAAGGATGAAATCACAGAAGCTGCAATGACTTTCCGATGCGCTCGTCAGCCTTGAGAGAGAAGGTCACCCACAGCGCGGACAAGAGAGATTCAATTTAAAATGTGGGCAGTTTACCGAAAAGCATACATCCTGTGTGTGTATAAGCGTTTGTGTGTGTGATGGCGAACACGCTGACAAACACTCGTCTTTTGACCCACAGTGCAGTCAATTAAATCTGTCTGACAGGAAATTTGTGACAAAATTTGACACATGGGGAGTAAATCTTTTATGCTGGTATATGACACATTTACGACAAAGGGCGACTGGTCCCCTCCCCGCTATTAACTGTTATTTTTCTATGCCCTCATAATAGAAATAAATTTAGTTTGTTACTCTTCAAATGTAGTTCATTTCAATTGAAAATTTGTAATTCTTTAAGTGGGATTTAATTTCGATTAAAATGTATCTTAGTTATGGTTGTGATATCGCACTGGACCCAAATGCAGGAAGCAGGGAGAATTGCAAGGTGCTCAAAAGTGATGGTATTTAATAAAGAAATACTCTACAAAGTGACAAACAAACAATAAAACACAACGATATCCATCCAGTAATTTTGTTTTTCTCGTTGCATAGATTATCGTGTACACTGTAACTGAGGGTAAACCTAACTATCGATGCTTTTATTCAAAAGGAGCAGTTCTAGGACTTAATTTATAAGTTATGGTAAGACACTAAAATGTTTTGTTTGATCTCAACTCATCTCATTAGCTGTACCGCTTATCCTCATTAGGGTCGCGGGGGGCTGGAGCCCATCCCAGCCATCTCCGGGCAGTGGGCAGGAGACACCCTGAACTGGTTGCCAGGCAATTGCAGTGTTTTGTTTGATGCTACTGTTTATATTTTGTTTTCTTGTTTTGACAAACGATAAATAAGCAGGTATTTGTTTGGAAAATCTAACTCTGTCTCACCAAACACCAACTACTCTGCACCTTTTTGCAAAGACATTTGGTCACAAGGTTAGTGTGTAATATCATGCAATTTTACACACAAAATGGTTATTAATGGCTTTTACCAGGGGTGTTTTGAAACCCTTGAGGTTAATGCTCCGTCAACAAGGGACCAATTTAAAGAGTATCCCACTGGGGCCAGGAACCTGTCCCTCAAAGACAGGAAGCAACACATACATGACAAATTACCTTATTTATGACATATTTACTTGGGCTCACCCGCAACCTAAAAACAGTATTGCTGTTAGTGGTGAGCAGATTGATACAAAAATTGATATTATTGATACTAAGCAATTACTTGAACTTGATCAATACATGCGTCCTAAAATTGATACTTCCCCCTTACATCAATTTCCTCAGAGAGCTATTCTTGAGTAGTGAGTGACAGGCACACTTTTAGCACCTCTCTCTATGTAGCCATTGCTAATCCAACCTGCCAGGCAGAAGAGAGGGCCAAATCTACTCGGAAACCCCTACCAGAAGTTAAAAGTGACAGACGCAAACAGGAAGCACAATGCAGAGAAGGACACTTTGTGTGGTAAAGTGGTCTGCTCTTGTGGCAACACAATAGATTTACAAATAATTCATAAAAAGCTCACCCTAAAGGGAGTAATGAGCTGCAACCAAAAATGTAAACAGGTTACTATTCATGACCAAAAACATGTAAAGCCGTTCCCAATATGGCATCAGAGTCAAATCATGTCCAGGACTGCACAAGCCACAACTTCACCATTCCCTGATCTTAAACCGACATGCGGGCAAGGAAAAACTCAAAACCTCAAGATGAAGGAACATAAGAAACCTTCGGAAGGGGCCAGATCCCTTTTCACCTTCGGAAGGGGCCAGATCCCTTTTCAGGAGGACCAGGCTACAATAAATGTTGCATTGGGTAACAATACATAAAGCATAGTAAACATCATTTATAAAAAATAAAAAAAATCGGTAATATGTAACATTGTCCAAAAAGTCCATGACACCAATGACGCAGCTCCCAATCTCAGCCAGCTGGTCGACGCAAATGATGACATGCTGCAGGTCAAGGTGCCAGTCCGCTGACTCATCCCAAATCCTTCTTTTCTCCTCGTATCACCACCAGCCAGGCAGTCGGGAAGGACAGGAAAAGAAAAGTATGAGTTCGGCATCAATCATAAGCTACAGAAAAGAAGTGTGTCTCATGTCTATATTTAAAAACTTCCTCTGATGGTTGCAGATCTTACTTCTAAAGACAGAGCAATCCACAGCAACGGGGTAGGGATGGAGAACACTCATGAGCCTGCAGATTCCTTCTTGGTTCTTGCAGTCACAAGTAGACCAGCTTTTTCGGAGCAGAGGATCCATGCAGGAACATAGGGGAAAACCAATTTAGAGGGATAAGAGGGTGCACGTCATTGCAAACATTTGTATGTTAGTAAGAAAACCTTAAAGTCACATCTTAAGTGGACCAGGAAACAGTTCAAGTAAGCTATCATTAGAGTAATGATGTCAAAGCTTTTTGTGTTATTTAAGTCTTGCTGCTGCATTTTGAACACGCTGCAAACTTTTGATGCTAGACCTCAGGCAACAGAGCCATTTTATTGATACTTTATTTAATTATTGACTCTTTTTTACTTCTCTATTTGACATTTCTAATATTTTTGCTGCGTTGCTACTTTTTTTTGTTTGACCCTCTTGAAATTTGTTCTGAAACAGTTGTAGTAAAAATATTTCTATTTATTTTAATACTTTTTAATATATACTTTTAAAGTTTGAAATGTAGTAGGTTAATTTAAAAAACAGTTTTGGTGCCTAATATATTTGCGGTGTTTATTGTAATTAAAGATAACTCAAGGGGGAGGACCTTTTTTATACAATAATCATGATATTTCAAAGCAAAAAGTATCGGTATCGAATTGGTATCAGTTAATACCACCATGTATTTAATCGGATCAGATGGATGATAAAATTCTCAGTAACGCACACCCCTAATTGCCAAAAAATACTTTGTCGCTGAAAAAGTGGACCTTAAAGAAAAATATTGCATGAGACGTACACCTGAAACATGAACACGCGCAAACTGTGGAGTCATTATTCCTTGTCATGTGGCGTCAAACAAGATTAACCCTTTTGTCGGTTCAAGCCATAAAAACATTTTAACTTCAGTGACAGTCTGCCTAAGTCTACTTTTTTCTCTCTTTGATGCAGAAAAAACTCCCCGTGTCTTTTCCTGAGGTGGCAACACAATATTAAACATGACTAGTGTTGACTTCACACAAGCAACCGGAGCCAGTAGTGGGATTTCAGTTCAGAATTCTTGACTTCTCTATATTTTCGACATGCTTCCGTAAAACTTTTTTTTTTAATTCGTTTTTCCAGTTGTCGCTATTTCCGACAGCAGTAATTTAACAATTAGGAAGTACTCAACACAACACAACTGTCAGGACCAGAACGTAGACAGGACCCACTTGCGTGCGTTTCTCTTAATTTTATTTGAGAAAAAGGGAAAGGATAGTACACACGATCCGTAGATCGCTGGTCGCGGGGAGCAGGTTGCTCAGACGTGGAAGTGGTATTTCCGTGGCGAGCGATGGCGGTGTCGAGAGCGGAAAAAAACAGATCAGTAGCCGGGACAGGGGAGCAAAATCGTGGTCGAGATCAGAAAAGGGGTCGGAAACAGACGGGAATCAGAACAGGAGAGAGTCAGGGTCGAAAAGCTTGTCTAGCGTAAGACGGACTGACAATGTGTTAACTATGGCAATCTGACCTCTAAACAATCTAATGTCCCTTGTGGTGTTCCTCAAGGATCTGTACTTGGCCCCCTTCTTTTTAGTATTTATATGATCCCGCTTGGTGACATTATCCGTAAGTATAATATTAGCTTCCATTGCTATGCAGATGACACTCAACTGTATGTGCCACTGGAAAAAAATGGACATTTAAGTTTTAGAAATCTGGAGGCTTGCCTTACTGATATTCAAAGATGGATGTCAAATTATTTTTTACGCCTTAACCCAGACAAAACTGAAATGTTGATTATTGGTCCAGCTCACTGTCGTCAGTTGTTTTCAAACACTACCCTGAACCTGGTTTAAGATCAGGTAATTGTGTAATTTTGTAACTGCAATCCTGTGCAGTCCTTTGAGACATTTTTGTGATTAAGGGCTATATAAATAAATTTGACTTGACTTGAAATTTTTTGACTTGACTTGACTTGAAAACCAGTGACGGGAAGACGGGGGGTATAAAAAGTGACAGGTAGCCAATCAGCATCCGAGGCAGTTGGCGCCAAAGGAGCAGGTTCAGGTGGCTCACATCAGTAATCATGACAACTTTATTTATAAAGCCCTTTAAAACAGCCAAATCTGAAGATAAAGTGCTATACACAATGAAAACATGATTAACAAACAACCTTAAATAGACCATAAAATAATGAAAACACGTTACGAAATAGGCTCCGTCCTAAAGGGTGTGGAAATGAAAAAGGGCGACATGGTTGGCCGATAGTCACAATGATGTAAACAGTGCACAATAGTCAAAAGAACACACAGCAGCAAGGTATAAGAGTCAAATTAACGAAATGGCATCCAATGGGATCTTGTTGGCAGGTGTCCAATATTCATAACAGAATTAACCAGGTCTGTACATTGTAAAGTAATTGATTTATATTATATGTATTTAATTCAGAATCAAATTTGGTGGCAACCGATTCGGCCAGCAGTTTGAGCTCACAGTTTCAGAAAATAGGTTGTCTAACACAAATGGTAGTCTTGTTGAATATGTATCGGTTCTGATGACTACAAAAGAGTTGAGTATCGTATTGGTCGGGAAAAAAAATGTGCTATTAACCTTTCTTAGGGGCCGGTCACACAGACATTTGCGGCTGAATCACGGCCAGAAATTTCTGCCTTTGAGGCGGACGCTATTGGACGCATTGAGTTCGCCATTCAGACGAGATACAGCGGTGCTTGACACGAGTTCGGAAATTCGCGCGCGGGTGGCAGCGCAAAAAAATTTTGCCCTGCTCAATTCTTCAGAGCGCGGGTACGCAGCCTTTCACGAGCGTATTGAGGCTGATCCACGGCCAGAAGTTTCTGGCCGTGAAGCAGATGCCGTTGGGCGCTGTTAGACGTTTAGAGACCGCCATATAGACGAGATAGAGCTGTGCTTTACTCGCGGTCGCACATTTTCACGTGGTTGGCCGCGTTCAAAACTTTTGAGCAGCTCAAAAGTTTGAGCACGTGTTTAAACCGCGTGCCGCACACGTGGTCAACACGAGGAAATGACGCGGAAATGACGCGGAACGACGTGCTCTGGCCGCGGCCAGGGCGTGGTTACACATGGGTAGGACGGGAAATTTCAGCGGGTAATCGTGGGTGGAGCATGGTAATAGCATGTTCTGCGCCTGTATCGCGCTGTTATTACGTGAAATTAGCGTGTTAAGCGTGTGACACTCAAACGCCTTTCTCCGCGTATAAACAGCGCGAATGCCAAACACACGTCAGTTGTGCTCGTGACGTCAAAAGTGTGAACATGGATCCCCGTCAGCATAGTTTCTCTTCATTTCGAATAAATCTTTCGGTGCATTCGCTATCATCGCAGCAACGCTTTATTGCTAGGACCTTAATTTGGCCTTTTGGCTGAGAGTAAGAATTTCGGCTCCTAAGCTTTGTAGCGTATTATGATCTGATCGATAATGAATAATGAATAAAGAAGATAGACCAACAACCCTTAAACCTCACCCCCGCCCCCCAGTCAGCGTAGTGACCTCGTCTCAATCCATTTTTATTTATTGACAGTCCTTATCAAGATAATAAAATAAAACTGATGCCATAACTTGAAATCTTGATCTTCACGGGACTGTGTTTCTACAGTCCGTTTCCGAGATTAGCTTCCCCTCGCCATTACAACCACATTTACCTCGTTTAATCTCACTTTTAGGGAATGTGATGGCGAATATATAACCAAAACCACTTCGTCTTGCATTTGTTGGAAATGTAATACAACTTAAACCATTCCGTCTTTGTTTTTGTTGTGAACGTAATCGAACGGTAATGCACACCGTATATAAAATCCTCCCCCCCTCGCGTGAACGCGCATTCTGCTGCGCTTCCAACGAAAGCGATCGTATTCTATATAAAACGCTTATTAAAACTATAAATCGAGCTAATTATAACAATTGGGAGATCCTAGTCTAAATAACGCGTTTATTTAAACAATAAAGTGCGATCGTATTCTACAAAATGCGTTTGTTAAAACGTGGATGAAAAAGTCACGCGGGGGGTTGGGGCGGTTATGGGTGTTGCGTAGGACTCGGATTTGGGCACAACACCGGCTCGGCAGTTTTTATACACGTGGTCTAAACACGGAAATGATGCGCAAATGACGCGATGAGAGGAAGCGGAACAGTCGCCGGCGTCTTTTTTCCGGCCATACCACAGATCAACAGCGGGTTGGCCAATTTTGCGCATTTTCCATCCCGGGCAACCACGGGCAAAAAAAAAAACGCAAAATTTTAGCCGTGATTCAGCCGCAAATGTCTGTGTGACCGGCCCCTTAGTTTTAATGTGGTGATGAAATCCAACAGTGTTTGTGGTCTACAACGCACTCTATATGACAGCAATTAATATAGACCCAGAAAAAAAGCTACCGTGGTAATTTCATTTACTTATGTCCCGATTGGGGTGCTTTTTAAAAAGCTCGCAGTCCAATGATTCAATGTTCAAAAATGTTCCCAAAAAATGAACAAACAAGTCCCATTCAAATTCGGTGGTGGAAAAATAGTTTTTACTTAATCAAGTAATTAATCATGGTTAATCAAGATTCCAAGATGTGATTACTCTGATTAAAAAAGAATCTTCTGCCAATTTGTATGTATAATGCCACATTAATCTGCAGAGAACTGTTGGGCTTTGAGAGCTTTTAAAGACATGGATCAATGCCTTCGGTTTTGCCCAGTAAATATGTCTACATGCTTCCTTCACCAGTCACACCAGGCTCTGAAGGTGGCTCTCATATCTCTGGGGTTGAAGTTACTGAGGTGGTAAAAATACTCTTCAGTGGAAAGGCCCCAGGGTTGGTTAAGATCTGCCTACGAGCTTGAGGGTTCATTAAGTCTTTTGAAGTTGTGGCTTTGTCCTGGTGTATATGCTTCTGCAACATCGGTGGACGTTGGGAACAGTACCTCTGAATCGGCAGACTGGGGTGTTCACACTCCTCAGTCTCCCTTGTAAGGTGTATTTGGGGGTACTGGAAAGGAGGATCCATCAGGAACAGTGTGGTTTTCGTCCAGGCCGTGGAACATTGGATCAGCTCTACACCCTCTGCAGGGTCCCTAAGAGTGTGTTGGAGTTTGCCCACCAGGTCTACATGCATTCTGTTGACTTGGAGAAAGCATTCAATCGTGTTCCACAAGGGCCCTATGGAGGGTGCTTTGCAAAAATTGGGTACCAGTCAGTTGTATCAGGGCTGTTCAGTCCCTGTATAACTGGTGCAAGAATTTAGTCGGCATAGTATAAGTCTAATTAATTTCCAGTGGGAGTTTGACTCTGTGAAGGCTGACCTGTCTTGCCGATTCTGTCTATAACATTTGAGGACAGAATTTCTAGGTGCATCCATGGCATAAAAGGGGTCCAGTTTGTGAGCCTCAGCATCGTATATCTGCTTTTTGCAGATAATGTGGTGCTATTGGCTTCCTCAAGCTGTGATATTCAACTCTCACTGAAGTGATTAGCAGCTGAGTGTGAAGCGGCTAGGATAAAAATCAGCACATCCAAGTCTGAGACCGTGGTTTAGAGCTGCAAAAAAGGTGTTTTTCTGAGCTGGTTATCCTGCCCTAAGTGGATAAGTTTAAGTATCTTGGGGTCTTGCTTACGAATTAGAGTTGGATATAACGGTTTTTATAGATTGACAGACGGATAAGTGCAGAATATGCAGTCATGCGGACCCTATACTCATCTGTCATGGTGAAGAAGGAGCTGAGCTGAAAGGCAAAGCTCCCAACTTACCGGTCGATCAAAAAACCTACCCTCACCTATGGTCACAAAACGTGGGTCAAGACTTAAAAGACAAGATACCGGATACAAGCAGATGAAATTAGTTCCCTCCGCAGGGTGACTAAAATCTCCCTTAGAGATAGAGTGAGAAGCTTGGTCATCTGGTAGAGAGTCAGTGTAGGGCCGTTGCTCCTCCGCATTGAGAGGGACCAGCTTAGGGCACTGAGGATCCCGCCTGGACACTTCTGCCAAGTGTATTCGAGGTATGTCTCACCGGGGCAACTCAAAACAAGCAATGCTGGCCTGGGAATGCCTCAAGATCCTGTCGAACGAGCTGGACAAAGTGGATAGGAATAGGGAGGTCTGAGATTCGCTGCTGAGGCTGCTGCCTCGGTTAAGCGGTCAACAATGAATGAATGTATGGATGGATGGATGGATGGATGGATGGATGGATGGATGGATGGATGGATGGATGGATGGATGGATGGATGGATGGATGGATGGATGGATGGATGGATGGATGAATGGATGGATGATTTCTTTATTTACAGAATAACCTCTTTATTGGTTTATTTAAAACCTAATATACATATATAGTCAGAATTACCGTATTTTCCGCACTATAACGCGCACTGTGTCATAAGGCGCACCTTCAATGAATGATATATTTTAAAACTTTTTCCATACATAAGGCGCACCGCATTATAAGGCGCTATGAGTGCATGCTGGTTTAAGATCAGGTAATTGTGCAATTTTGTAATTGTAATCCTGTGCAGTCCTTCGAGACATTTTTGTGATTAAGGGCTATATAAATAAATGTGACTTGACTTGGCTACAGTGGAGGATGTAGTTACGTTATGCAACCATTAGATGGTGCCGTGCTAAAGGGAATGTCAACAAAACAGTCAGATTGGTCAGTCAAACTTTATTATTAGATAACAAACAAGCTTTCCACAACTCCATTCACTCCCAAAATGAATAAGCAGCTGTTTTATTATTTTCTCTGAGGTAAAGCATTTTTGTAACACATCTTTAACATCTTTGAACAACAGCAAGGCATGACATTTTACTTTTCCTCCATTTAATCAACACGCAAAAAAACGTCTGATACTGTTATAGTAAATTAAACGTTAGTGCAATCGCAATATAGTGACACTCGTAATGTGCAAAAACAACAAGTGCAAAACAATAACAATAAAGCAATAACATAATAACTGTAAAATGTAAAACATAAACACACACCAAGTAGGACCACCTCTGAATTCTTTAATGTTAAGTTCCCGTGCCAGCGCTGTTGCCTTCATTCGAATAGTTATTGTACTGACACTTCTACTTGCTGCTCTTTGTTCAACAACCCACTGTTCAAGTGTGTCCTCTAACTGTGGCCATCTCGCTTTATTGCCACGGAAACTTTGTTTAGTCTTCCTTACTTGGCGCAGCTTGTCCTCATGCTTCCGCCACTTCCGCACCATTGATTCATTAATGTTGAACTCTCTCGCTGCTGCTCTTTTTCCGTGTTCTACTGCGTGACTGATCGCCTTGAGTTTAAATTCTGCGTTGTAAGCGTGTCTCATAATAGGAGCCATTTCAGGGTCTTTATACAAACGCACAAATAAAAGAGAATCGTTGTTTAATATTTCCCAGTATGCACAGCGCACTCCTTCTACGCGAAAAATGGAGTCGGTGGCTGCTTCTCTGAGTTGCGAGACCTTGCAATTCAATATTGATCCATATATAAGGCGCACCGGATTATAAGTCGCATAGTCAGCTTTTTAAAAAAAAAATCTGATTTTTTGTGCGCCTTATAGTGCGGAAAATACGGTACTTGACTTTCTTATTTATTCAGTTGTTATCATTCAGCTTTTCCATTATTTCAGTTCTACCTTATTTTGTATGGAAAATGTTAAGACCATTCTAGGTTTTGTGAGCAACTGTATATTACTCAATGAGAATTTAGGTGTTTTCAAATAAGACGTGCATTTTATGATAAAAACTTGTTGTGAAAACTGTTTGGATTTCCCTCTAACCTCATTATTTCTTGAAACGTCCCATATTTATTTTCTCTTCCCCTCAACTCTTATGTTTTAGAAGACTATGTAGTATTCAGAATCTCCCTGTGTTGGGAAAGCAGTGTGTGAGTTTGGGATCGAAGACAGCCCTGACCTATTTTCCACCCATTTTCATTCCCCTTCGTATTCGTTGACTTCTCAGTTGGATTTTCTGTACATTTGTATGCATCACTGTCACCCCATGCCGTTGACGAGTACATGGGGTCGATTTTTCCTGCCCATCTTGCTTTCCCTGTGGAATGATGAGAATGTTCGAAACTAATCAACTAAAGTCAACTGTTTGAAAAGTTAAAAAATAAATAAAAAAATAAAAGGGCTAGTAATAAGTTCATTCTATTTTTAATGTTGAAGTCCTGTAAGAGGGATTCGGAAGGATGCTAGTTCGGTATTTTGACTATCATACATGTTGCTCATTATTTTGACTATTATCAATTGTTTACATCATTGTCACTCTCAACTGTTTTTTGTAACCTAGGTGATTTGATAAAAAAGGGCATTATAAGGGTTTTTTGTACAGTCCTCTCCTGTTTTTTTTTTAAGTTAACAATTTATTAATGTTTTCTCTTTTTATTTTTAGTGTCTACCTAACTATGAACTTGTCAGTGAGTTATAATAGATGACTGAGTGAGCACCACGCAGAGGAACAAGAATCGTGTACAAGACTTGGTATTGCTGCCTTTTTGGATAGATCAATTTGGGATGAATTCTCTGACCCACCATTTAAAACCAGATGCATGATTTATTTTAGCCGTCTACCACAGATAAAAGACTCAGGTAAGCTTAACAATTTGATAAAAAACTCTGGCAAGGCTTAATTTTTTATGGATAAAATAATTGGCTCCTGTTGCAATTGATTGGTGCACTTGTCAATCAACCAATTGGTGAAAAGCTCAGCCACTCTGACCCGCCCCTTCATTTTAAATACATTTTGTTGTTTCAAAATACACGACCGGAAACACGACACATAAACGACAGAATATGCGACAAAATACATGACAAAATGCAATCAGATATAAATACATTACAAGGTAAATGGTAAAATACATAAAAAAATTGCATTTATAACATATTGAGGTATTATGTGATTTATTCATCCGTTCATTTATTTACATGACCTATATTTCTATGTTTTAATTCATACATGTATTTCTTAATATGGCAGGATAGGCCCTCCACACTCATGAACTGAAATTGATGCTTCCTGTCTCTAATTGTTTAATCCACTCAAAACAGTAAAGTGACAAACCATAAATGGAGGTTAAAGGTGGTGTCCATATCTTCCAAATATTCTACTTGCTGACGCCATCTTCTGGCTGAAATCATCATTGGGGCCTCTGTCAAGCTCTTTATTCGGTGTGTGCACGTACCTGTCCTTTTAGATGCGCTCGAAATAAACTCTTCTTTTCTCTTTTATTGGGTCTGGGTTGGCATTTGGACGGTATTATTTATGGATAGTATTTATTCCTATCACCATTTTCATCCTACAATTAAAGAAAACCTCGAGTATCCGCGTGAAATCCCTCTCCTGCAATCCCCACTGCCTCCTTTCCTTCAGCCTAATGTGCTGCATGGCCGGAACACCGATGATAAAAGCAGATACGAAAGCGCGGTGAAAAAACTATGTATGAAGGCTCTTTGAACCCAGTTGGGTATTGTTAACACATACTTAATGGATAAAATATTTCATTTTAAAAATTTTAAGGACACCTCAAATTACGTATCCCACCTTCAAGGCCATTTACAACTATTGAATTAAAAAAAACTGAAGTCAAATAATTACAACTAGTGGCATATTTTAATGTTACGATACAATTCAATGAGAGTGTAAATCAGTGGTGGGCTGCCAGGGTCTGCAAGGCCTTTTTTGCTGGCCTAAAAATATTTTCATTTGATGTGATTATATTTTGTCCGTGAATATTTATTTAATAATTTAAAGTTGTCTGTCAGCTTCCTTTTTTTGCTTTCCCCCTGGTTGCACAGCTTCCATATGTGTGCTTTCATACGTAAGCACTTAACCAAACATATCTGAGCCTTTAGTTGCTGCCAGGGTCTGAAATCTACCTGGAGGCCTTCAGAGTCAGCTCTGCAAACCTTGTGTCATAAAATAAGTTGAGATAAAGTTGTTGATCCAGCTCTGTGGCTCTTTCGTGCTCCCTAGTGGCTCTCTGACACTTTTTCAAAAATGTTTGATAATGTATAATTATATGGTATATGTAGAACAAACATGACACAAACATTCTTAATGTTTTCAAATTGATATGAATGTATACAGTATGTGTTGTTTTCAAAAATATTTCCATTTTATGAACTTATTGCTGCAGTAAATGTTTTATAGCCATAGAATAGTGAATGAGAGTTGATGGGTTCAGCCTACTGAAGGCCTAGGTGTAAAATGCATGACCTTCCACTGTTGTTAATGTGCACACACCTTTTCATGGTGACCAAGTTGTTTACTCAAGGGAAGGGATTAATAAAACCCAACATCTAAGAAAATACACAGTCTAGACACTAACAGGAACGCTGCGCTAAGATCGCAGACCCCAATTAGCTGACCCGCAACTTATAACAGTCACGCACCGGCTCCTGTGCCACATCACCCTCTCTATGTGCCAAGAATATGACTCCACTTGCTTTCAAATCTTGCATGCTTAATGAAAACCTGACCGCAGGATTTTCTCAACATTTTGTCTAACAGCATCATCCATCTACGGTCGAACTTTCTACCTCCCTAAATGAAACTTGCTGACACGAAGGTGAATTCAAGCATTGGATTGGAATGGAGTCTGACTTGTATTTGAGAGCATATAGGATAGTATAGTATTACATTAAACTAAATAAAGCTATCTGAGGTTGCTGATCGATAGTGAATTATGGTAGAACATTGAAAGCAGATATCACTTGGAGTCTGTTCAAAAAAAGCATTAGCATGCTTGCCTCTCCAGTAAATGTCTGGATCCTGTCCTTACTCTCCTAAACCAGAGAGCCTTCTTTAAACCTTTGAACCGGATGTTTTTAATCACCTGAGTTTGTTTTTCAGACAGATAGAATTTTAGAATCACAATAATAACAATAATGTAGCCATGACATTTGGCAGTAATTGGTAACTTGAAGGGACACAAATCTTGAAACGTTAAGCCCTCACACTCTAAACATTGCAAATACTTGTTTTAAAATGTTAAAAAAAATGTCTTATCGAGTAGATATTTTGGGCCGGTTGAAGAAATATTTTTATAAATAGTGAGTCAATAGTTTAGTAGACACTCAAAATAAGGACACAATTTATCAATTAATTTTAAACTTGCCTCGAGAAAGGAGAGGGCCGTAATAGAAACCCTCACAATGCCAAATTCCAAAAATGTTCTTAAAGCTCTTGCTCCGAGACCCTTTCTTTTTATTAAATCTCATTGGTTACATAAGCAGATCTTCCCTAAAATGTGTGGGATTTAAAGAAGTTAGGCTGATAATGATGATGTAAACAGTGCTTAATAGGTAACATAATGGATAGCGGTGAGTTATACAAGTCAAGGCAAGTCATGTTTATTTGTATTGCCCTTGTTCACAGGAAGTCTCAAAGGGCTGCACAGATTATTGCAGACTATTATTACACCATCCCCTGATCTAAACATGAGGGCAAGGAAGAACTCAAAAACCTCAACATGAGGAAAATGAAGAAACCTTGAGAAGGGACCACATATAAGGTAATCCCCCTTCCAGGATGACCTAGCTGCAACAGATGTTGCAATAACAAATAATACACAGATATTGTCAACATGAAATATAGGTCATTCATAAGCTATAGAATACAAGCATGTTTTAAGCCTAGATTTAAACAGTTCCACTGAGGTTGCAGATCGAATCTCATCCCACGATCCAGGGCCCGAATGGAGAACGCTCTCGAACCTTGGCTTTTGGGATCACTAGACCACCATTCTCAGGGCGAAGGCTCCATGCATGATTTTGTATAATACCAACAGAACCCTAAAATCACATCTTAAGCTAAGAGGGAGATAATGCAGGTTAGCTAAAATCAGAGTAATGTGATCAAACTTTGTTTTATTTAAAAGCCTCGCTGCATCATTTTGTAGCAGCTGCAGGCTCTTGATTTTGGACTTCGGGAGACCCGAGAGTAGTACATTACAGTAATCGAGACGGAGGGTAACAAAGTCAAAATAAGGAACTGGCATCCTATTCTATCTCCTTTACAGGTGTCCAATAGTAAAAGAGAATAACTTATCATCTAAGACTTGAGTCATTCAATTGAGCTAAACAAACTACCGTCTGCTAGATAAGGCTGTTTTCCTCAGTGTACTCCCCAAAAAGTGAAAGGGACAATGTGTATGATTCAACATTTCCTAGATCAGGGGTCGGGAACCTATGGCTCGCGAGCCATATATGGCTCTTTCTACGAGTATCTGTGGCTCAGAGACAGATTTGATTGCATGCAAAATTTCTCCATCTTGTCCAAAACTTGATTTGTCTATCCAACAAAGTTACACGCAAAGCCAAACGGAAATTTACTATCAAATGATTACTTCGCAGTATATATATGGCACGTTTTTCACTACAATTTACAGTCTAGGTGTCACACAAAAAAAGGGGGAAAAAATAACTCGTTTTAGCTGTACAACGCTAAAGAATCCTTTATATAAAAGTTCACTATGTAATCTGTGTTCAGTGTTCAGATACCTTATGATGAATCCACAGAACTGTAAATACGCCAAAACACCGGAAGAGAACTTAGTCATTTGATTGGGTGAGTGGGAGGGATGGGTGGAGCTATGCAAAAAGTACAAGCACTCCCTCCCATCTCTCGCCAAAGGTAAGCACATAAGGCTCCCTATTCTCAGAATGTTGTGACGTTTTTACAAAATAAATGCTTGCATCTGGTTTTGAAACCAACATGTATGATAAAAAAGGGTCAAAAGGAGTTTAACCGATCTTGAGTAATTGCAAGAAAGAGACAAGTTTAAAGTGGTATGTTTGTTGATTTTGGGAAAGGGGCTCTGGCATTATTCTCTTTTCATAATTTTTATCAAATCATCTCAAAATAAATGTGCTGAAGACTAAGCTTTTGTCTGGGGCGCGGGTTTAGCAATTTAGTAAATTTGTCTCATAATATATGGTGTGGCTCTTTCCCAAAATAAAATTAATATTTTTTGCTTTTATGGCTCTTTGAGTCAAAAAGGTTCCCGACCCCTGTCCTAGATGATAAAAAAGCAATACAGTACTGTACAGTGTTCTCGTTTGCCCGCATTCCTGCGTCCTAGACGCATCATTTTTGCTGGGGACGCATTGGGTCAAATCAACATGCGTCCCCGGGCAGCAACGTTTTTGACACCAAATTGTCATTATTATCCTATACTTTTTTTTTTTAACAAAGATTTACCGCACTCCAAACTTTTCGTCAGGCAGATCCGCCATCCGCCATTGTTGTTTTGGTCTCGCGCCAATCTCGGCAAACGAGATCTCGTTGCTTCAATATGACGCCATTGTTGTAGCGATTGTCGAGTGAAAGAGAAATATGCCTCCAAAAAACAATTGGTATTAGGTGCAAATCAACAAAAAAGTGGTAATTTCTTCAGTGTCGGTAATAAGTCGAAACATAACACAGAGAGTGGCAACAACGGCAATAATTCCGGCACAAAAAAACGGCGGAGAAATTCTTCAGAAGACTGCGAAGGCAAGGAAAACATGTGTTTTGAAGCGAACGATTCGACGAAAGAAAATAAACAAAAGAATACTTCGAGCAAGAAAAGGATTTTCTGCCAAAATGGACTAAATTATATTCCTGGTTACGCTATGAGGAGGATGATAATGGATTGGACCTTGAGAAGGCATTACAACTATGGCGGGACAGCAAACCACAAAGAATATATGAACTGAAAAATTTGAAGTGATAACTCCTTTGTATTACCAATTAACTGTGATGATTAAAACCGCAATAATATATAAATATTTCAGCAATATCATTTTCTATAGTGTACAATATTGTGAACTGAAAAATCAGAAGTGATGACTGCTTTGTATTACCAATTAACTGTGATGATTAAAACTGAATGAAAACATAGATTAATATAATTATTTCAGCAATCATATTTTGTATACTGTACAATATTGTTGTGAACTGAAAAATCTTGAAGTGATAACTGATTTGTATTACCAATAAACTGTGATGATTAAAACTGAATGAATATATAGTTTTATATCATATATTTGTCGCCGATTTACCGTTTCTACCGCGATAACACTAAATTTTGGGGACCCATAGATCTCTTTTGGGACCCATCACTTTTCAGAGGTAAAATGAACACTGACTGGTATGGCTCTTTGACATTTTAGGTTTCTGACCAGAAAGTAAATGCAGTTTTCCATAACAACCACAAGGTAGCGACAAAGTATCATGTGAAGTTAAGTGGACCGTGTCCTTAATCAACACTATCCATCTAATTTGACAGTACAGAAGTAATTTATCAAAAAATGTTGTATAAATTACAGTACTTTTATTTATAATTGAGTTTGCAAATTGGGTTTGTTATTTGGTTTCAATTAATAACAACGTATTTAATAAACAAATCCTCAAATTAATAGTTCTAATTCCTGTGGAAAACAAGGGATTATTGTACTACAATATATAAAACATAGTGTCTATGTTCCCAATCAACCACATTTGTGGTTTTGTAGCCCGGTTGATGTTAAGCGCTTTTGGGGCCAAAAGAGCAGAGGAGCAAAAGGCAGACGCAGTGGGAAAGATCGATTTGCATATTTCCATAATTTCCCTTTCTCTTAAGGATTTCGTATTCATTTTAGTATGTGCCTCAAGTATATCGATAGTGTGAAATGCATGTTGTTTGTTATGGAGGAGTGTGTAAAGGATTCTAGATAGAGGAATAATGCTTTGGTGCTTTAACAGAATAAGCAGTGTAATGATTGTGCTGTTAAATAAAGAACTAGATGCATCGATGTTCTTTGGCCCGGGACTACCAGTAAAAACATAATTCGAAACTGATGTGAAACTTATAGTAAGGGTTAGTTGGTGTAATACGGTACAGCAGCGCCATCTAACGGTTGCAAGATTTTTTCAACATTTACCAGCTGCTCAATAAAGGAACAAAATGGACATTCAAAAATGGAAAATTTTGCACATTGTGAATTTTTACACTCACCTATCTGTCTGGTAAAAATGCTGCAGTATTTAAAAGGAGCAGAAATTTTTGATATGGCGGATCAAATATAAGATTACACATTCTGTGATATGGCAAGGAATTTTGCTCATTACTATATATTTAGTCTTATTTTACGATTTATTCAATAAATAATTTTACACTAAAACAATACGTATATGTTTATAGGATCTCATTATTATTCCTGTTTTTAATTGAATCTAAAATTGTAAAATGTGAAAAATCACATTTAAATGGATTAGAATTATCTAAGAGAACAAAATATATTTCAATTTGAATGATAATTTTTACATTTTCCAACTTGATTTTCGTTTACGTTGCAGCTTGGCCGGGCACACACACACACATTATATATATTTATTAGAAATGTATTGATATATTTATTCCACCAACACAACTGCAACTTTGCAGTGAAATGCCCGATTTAACCTTTTCCATCAAGACTCCACAATATGGCGTTAAAACACGATTTCAACATCTCGCTTTATGATTTATGATTACTTCAACCCAAAAAGAGACTTTGGAAAGGGGCAAGGTTATCATTGCACTTCCTGACAGGCCCGAAGAGCACGTCGTCACTTGGGAAAAACAAAATAAGAGCAGCGGGAATGATTTAAAGTTTGCAAATGTGCTTCTTCTTCCTTCCCCCGCTCGGGAAAAACAAACACGTTACCGGTAATTTTAGAACAATTCCAGTGTAATCACTCGGTAGGGTGTTAAAGTATCCATCTGATATATGGGTGGTTAGTACACAGTCCCACGGTGCAGAGGTTTTGGGATTTAAGTCTAGCTACTGAAACCTCCACATGTGGAGTTTGCATGTTCTCCCCGTGCCTGTGTGGGTTTCCTCCGGGCACTCCGGAAATAGAGACAATGTTTTTTTGCAGGAAAATTGATAAATATCTTAAAAACATGTATAAAATTGGGGAAGAGAGTGCCACCAAATCAACAAATGGTTGTTGGTAGTACAGTTTTTTTCTACTATATTATAACGTATAGATGATCATTTTTAACATTTTGTTTAGCGGGTCATAATAAAAAGTCTTGACTGGTCGGGTGTTGCCCACAGGCTTTGGTTTTCCCACCTGTGATGGTAAGAAGAAGGGGCGTGGGCTCTAGTATTGCTCATTATATGTGTTGTCTTTCAATGTGCATTAGATGTTTTATAAGAAACAGACACTCACACAATAAATTCTAAGACGTTTTAATTTAGCAAATATCCATGTTAACTTTCCCCTTTACATGCACGTAGAATACATGTTAAAAATTACAATCTGTAGTTTCGCACATGGAATGTAAGAATAAAGTGTCTCAGTGCTATGACTGTTCCCTTGTACCACATTTTACAAAGACAGAATTCAAAAGATTGTTATTGCTGAAATCGCCAACAACTCCTAGGAGACTGCAGCCATATATTGAAAAATGCAAACTGTCAGTTAGATTTTAAGTCAACGTTTAAAACTTTGAAATGGGTGTTAAATTGTCGTGATGGATGAGGTTGTGCTCAGGAATGTCATTGAATGACCGTATTTTACAGACTATTAGGCACACCTCAAAACCCCGAATTGGCCAGAAATTTGAATCAGCACCTTATACGTGGACCGAATCGGAAAATACCGTACCATATTTGTGCAATTATTGATCGCTGACCACAATCGCATAACACTGATCGTAACGGGGATCGAACGGGATACCAATGGTAAGAGCACTAAATCCTAAACACAAGGCCACTCAGGACATGGTTGGTGTTTCACGATGTCATATCAATGGATGCAAAGAGAATCGAACTCCGATCGCAGAGCAGTTGTCAAATGCTGTCCACTAGATAATTAGGGATACAGATTGTACATAAAAATATATTAGGTCTCATGTCATTATCACACTTATTTAGTCACGGTACGAGATATGTTGGTGAAATAAGAAAACAAAGTGATTAAAAATCGGTGTAATATTTTGTTTAACATTTTCTCAGCTCAAACTAAGCATAGCACGCAACAAACTTTTTGGAATACGAGTGGCCATTATTTATATCTTTCAATGCGACCAAATTCCCTCCCACAATGACTTTCTCTTAATTCAGTTCAAAACAACCACATGACTTCCCAAAATGCCTTTCTCTTCGTTCAGCTCAGAATTTCATGCTTTTCGTAAACTTTACAAGTCGGTGATACGATGCTATATTTCAGATGTATGGCAATATTATCGTGGCCTAGCCCAATAATAACATCAACAATTTGCTACCTTGACTCAAAATAGTGATAATGAAATAAAAATCAATGCTTTTTCATGTCTAGTTTAATCCCTTGTGGTCTAGTGGATTAAATCCCGCCTGCATTCGGCCTGCTCCCCAGCGCGACCCGGGTTTAAGTCTCATCGCATCCAATGTTGTGCAATTGGGATCACTGATGTATCGCATCTGATCAATCAATGCACAAATACATTTTTTTGTTTTTGGGCAATGGTAGCCCTAATGTAATTTTACTTCCATACGCCTTGTAGTCTGGTGCGCCTTATGTATGAAAAAATAAATATTTCAAAAGACTAATTTTCGGGGTGTGCACCTAATAATCCGGGGCATTGTGTAGTGTTAAAATTACTGTATATCGGTGTGATACCACAACAATATTATAAACATCTCATTTAACATTAGGGAAAAAAACACATGATGACATTTTTGTTGACTTTGTTAACCTGCTTGACTATAACAGGCCTCATTGTAAGAAGTAGCATTAATAACATTGAACATGTCTCTTCTTACAAAAGAGAGAAAATTCTTCAAAGGGCAGAGAGGGTGACTGGAATGGTGGCCGCTGAAGGGACAGAACGCAGTGCTATATGTAACGTCCTCCCCATTATACAAAACCCGTACAAAATATCCTCCGTCTCCAATTTTTGGACCCTGATCATTGACAGGCTTCTGATCCTGGCGTCTCCGAGTTCCAGGGGGACTTTTCCACAGTTCAAACACCAGCCTTGCTGCAAAAGGGGGGAACTGAGCCTCCTCCAGTCCCAAGGCGCTCAACAACGGGGCCATGGTGACGTCGTGAGCCGAAGAGAGGGTGAAGACTTCCTCGCCTCCCATTTTTGGTGGCCGGTTTCCAGCAGCGGCCTTAGCTACTTTTTCCATTTTGGTGGCGGTTCTGTTGAGGTAGGGGTACATTGCCAAGATTGCATATTTACGGTACAGTCCAACTCTCCTGCGATCCGCTTCGTCGTCCAGTTGCTGTTGACGGATTGCGGAAAACTGCGCCATGGTTAGACACTCGCCTTTGCTGCCGTCTTCCTTGGTCAGGCACGGGAAAGAAAGCCCGTGGCACAGGTGGCACAGCAGGGAGTCTATTGGGTTCGCGGCACGCAGGTTGCGTGTCGGAACACCCAAAGCGCGTGCCATGTCAACGTACGTTCTTTCAAGCTCAGCGTTGCCTACTCGTAGTTGATATTGCCTTTTCTGGTCCTCCTCGAGGTAGCGGTTTCTGGCTGGGCAATCGCAGGCAGAGCTGCAGAATAATGTACTACCCTGGTGACGGACTGACAGCTTCTTCCAGTTGAATTCTGGGAGGAAGCCGTACAGAAAAGCCACGGCGCTTTGGAGTGTGCGGCTCTTGCTGGTGGTCTCCACCCAGACTTGTTTTGGGGACCAGTTTAAAGGGACTAGATTGTGAGGCTGGTACGCTTGACGGAGAATCTTCCCGTTGCTCAGGTGCTGCACCACACCTAAAGTGAAGCAAGATTCAAGATGGCCATTTATTGTCATTCAATCTAATCCAAACTACTTTATAAATCTCAAATTGTGTGTTCGTGTTCGTATGTGACTTATGGGCTCCGAAACAGCTAAACCTATTTTTGTAAACACTTTCACAGTCGTACCAGTTGTGAGTGTCTTTAGGTAGGTTTTGTGTCAAGGTACCCTCTATAAATACCAACAAAATTGATAAACATCTGCTTTTGTGTGGTCTGCTGTTATTGGGTCTCAAACGGTGGGATTTGTTGTTTAAGTAGAATATTTGGATTGGATAAAATTGAAGCAGAAAAGCAAGATCTTTTTTGGTTCTTATCAAGAAGGAGAGCAATTAATTAAACTCTCAAACATGAATATCATTATTTCCCCTCAAATAACTCTACTCATTTATTGATTAAGGTGCTTTTGACAGATTTAAAATTCAATTTCCAATCTTAAAAGGGCTGTGGAAAGTCTCAAGAGGCAAAAAAAATGAAGATGTTGCTTACCAGTTTGCGTGAGCTCCCCCATCTCACAAACATTGTGGTTGGGCAGGCGAGGGACAGATGCCAAAGGGGGTTCCCATCGCCCAAGCCTTCCCTTGCTCATGTGACTTATAAAGGTTTTGAGTAGATGGTGTGAAGGTTTCCTATAAAATATACAGAACATTTTCTGGATTACACTGTTCAACAGTTGAGCAAAAAATTATATATACATCCCACTTCATTGCTATACACAGAGTCAAACAAGCATTTTTTTCTGTTGCAGTTGCGCACTTATAAACCCCAAATTAGCCAGAAATTCAAAGGTGTGCCTCATAGGCCTCATATACCACAAAATACGATTAATACGATTGAAAATGCATACAGCTTTTATACATGTATTACCACACAACATTTTACGGTATACTACGTATTTGTCTAATGATTGAGCAATCAAAAAATATCACTGACACTAATTGCAAAGCACAGTGAGCAAAGGGAATTGTATCCTGGTCGCGTGGTGAGAGCACTGACAACCACTAAAACACCGGTGATACAGATGACATACGACAAGGCATTCAATATTATCTCATTATGATACTATTTTTACACGCAGTGCCAGGAACAAAAAAACAATAGAAATTTCGTCCTGATAATATAAATAAACGCAAAGTCCGATTCATCGTCAGATACACCCGAAGAGTAGTTTCCCTTATCATGCTTTTTAGCGTTCATTATTATATTTCAGGACACCTTTTTAGACTGATCAACTACGGCAAAAATATAATGTATATTGTAAGTGTATAAAAAGCGCCTATAAATACGGTAGATCTTACTGTAGTTTTAATTACATGTGCCTTATAGTCCAGTGCACCTTATATATGGAAAAGAAATGACAAAAGACTATTTTTGGGTGTGCACTTTATAATCCTGTGTCACATAGTGTGGAAAATACAGTACGTTTTCAACGATGCCAAGAAAAATCAATGAAAATGAAATTTAAAGAATGTTGATAGTGTATAAGACTGCTAAGGAAATCAAATTGTAGTTTTAACTGATCATATATAGAAAAAAATATATGTAGGTTTATCTTCAAATGATTTGATTTAATCTCCTCGGAAACGAGTACCTGTAAATTCCCCATTAAAGGCATGCAACTTTTAAATTCCCCACTAGGCGTCACTATAAGACACCCCGAACTGAAAATCATGGTAGAGTCTGCCACTGACATGGGTTGGCAGTTAGGTCACGTAAACATTTTATAGTAACATACAAAAAAATCTATTTGCTTTAGAAACGTATGTACACACAATCTTGCAAACTATAAGGAAGAACCAATAACAGGAGACTAGGAAAAACAGGCAAGAAGAGCAATTGTTGATCTGAAATGGCAAAAGACTGGAGATTATGGTTCAATTTAACAAATCCGTCAAAGCTGAAGCTCAACTCAGATTAAAAAACACAGAGGTGGGGGCATATGGGACAGTGCTCACAAATATGTCCGTGGTGACCATAGGTTTGTGTGTCACTTTTACACCATGAATAATAATGCACTCGAGTATTACATTAACGACAGCCGTATTGAGCTCATTTTCATTATGCTTTGCATGAGCACGCTCTCTAACAAATTTGCATTAGAGGCAAAAGGGTGGAAAACATGTGTTGGGAAGTTAAAATTATTTAACATGCCGGTACTTAACAGCAAAACAATCACATAGCAACTTAGTCAGAATAGAATAGAATAGAATAGGTCATCTGGTTGCTCCCAGTTACTTTTTGTAACAATAAATCAAACAAAGCAACTTTGTTGACTTGGGTAAAGAATAGCAGAATAGAAGAGAGGTGGCCAATCCAGCACTTTAGAGCTGCATGTCGTGCATGTTTTGGAGGTTTTTCTTCTCCAACTCAGGTGATGCAAGTTTTCAGCTTATTAACAAGCTATGTGGGAGCTTGATAAGGATCCAGGTTATCAGAATCACCTGTATTACTGAAGATAAATTCCAAAAACATGCAGGACATGTGGCTATAGAGGACTGGGTTGGCCACTCCTGGAATAGAATAATGTTAGAGCAACAGAAAGATTGTCTCATGCCATTCACTCAATGAGCTTCGGAGAAAAATCTCATACTTGATCTTCTTGTTCAGCTTGTATTTAGTGAACTGCTACAGACCAAACCTGAATAACATCCACGGAAGAACAATGGACTATAGCGTGGCATTAAATTGTGTAGGTGGGGATCAACAATTACATTAGTTTATGTGATTCTTAACCTAGGGACCAGCTCACACCCTCACACACAGGATCCATGTCAGCTGATGTGATTTAAAAAGCATGCAATAAAGTAATATTCAAATGTACATGCACACAATCACAACCTCTGTACCAACTCCACAAGGATTAGGCACAACCTTACTGCTGTAACTCATTCCAGTAAAACACTAGCAGACAATTATTTGGATTGTTTAATCAAAATTATAGTAGATTTAATAACGCATATTATACAAAAACAGAGGTGTAAATGTTCAATTACAAAGTCAAGTTTCCTAAGCTTAAGTATGTAGGTAGCACCGGCCGTTACAATGCCATTTCTGTTGATTTCTATGATACAAGTTGAGATAGAGAGCCAGTGCTAGGCAGTCTGCCAAACAGAAGTGCATGCTGTGCTTTGTGAACTTGGCTGCTCTAAGAAATATCCAATGTTATCAATAATTCTGTTGCATATGACTTTCACAGCCACATAGTTTGTTTGTTTGATAATTATGCTAATGGTAATTATTAATGTTGAGATTAAAAGGATTTCAGTAATCCATTATGCTAATTGAAAAAATAAATTCATGTCATTATTGACATTCACGGCTTCCTTATGTAGGAAATTAAAGTTCAAACTTCGAAAGCAATGTGTGGTTGAAAAGTGAAATCGCACTTTCTCCTCAAAATACACACTGTGCAAATGGTGTTACAGTATATTCGCAGGGGACGGGACGTCTGAACCTGAATACAGTCCCCAAAAAAGTTCACCACAGGCCTGCATTTTGAAAAGATCAGGTAGTAATCTGATGATCAGACGATGCTTGAGTGATAAATTCTCAAAATCAGGCCATATTAAAAATATTTCAGGTACATTGTTAAGACTGGTTGGAACACTGGAAAACATGACAACCACATGTCGAGTACATCTACAGTGATTTCAGACAAGTTACCCCACCTAACTTGCAGCAGGTTTTTCGTTCATTCTTTTATGGTACACTCATTCTTGATCAAGGTTCTTAAGTTATTACATTACAATCTAGGTGTACAGGTAGGTAAAAAAAGTGGAAAAAGTCATACAGCTGAAAGGCAGGAAACGGACAAAAAATAAAACCACCCATGTTGGAAGGTTGCCTCATAATGCGATGCCCAATAAACAAACACATTTTTAGGTTCATCAAAAACCCATGCCAGAGAATGACAACATTGTAATTTAAGCATTTACTGAACGGCCATTAAAACAGGTTCCACTACTGTAAGAACAGCATTTAGAAGTCAGTGTATCACCAGAAAGTGGAAACAGTCAAGAACAGGTTTCAAAAAGATATGCAATGTCTAATGACAATTGACTTATGTGGAGGAAAGAGCACTGCTGCTATAAATTCCTTAAACACATAGGGCAGCAGACAAAACTCAAAGGTCACTTCTTAGAACATTAAGTGAAATCAAGCCCACTGGACTGCTTGGTTATGTGCAGAAGAAATCCAGCAAGATCAATCAATCTCAGACACCAATCCCAACCCATAAAAACTGTACAAAAATTATATGGCATTATATGGTGTAGGTGTAGATTCGTGTGTGAACTCAATTAGAAAAATGACAAAAAGTGACACTGAACAATGTGGTTCAAACTATGCAAGACTGTTATAATAAATAAAATACACTTCTTATATCGATTTAGCAAATACAATAATGAGCAAATGCTATGTGTAAGCACATTTGATGTAAAATCATAACAGAATACTGTAAATCTTCCGGAAGTATCAATCAATAAGAGACAAGGCTAAGTGAGTACCTGGCAATGGACAAAGTGCAGTTGATGGCCGGCCGTTTGGTATTAGGTATGGAGTAGAGAGGGTAACGATCCCCATGGCGAATCATAACCTGGACGGACAGCAGTGTGTAGTCTGCTGGAATGTGACCTAATAGGGCACAATTATCAACATTACAGTTATCTTTAACAATTTAGGAAAAGTGTTTAAGTAGTAGTTCAACAAACGTGTTTCATTTAACAACAATATAAAATCCAATATTTGTGTAGTTTATGTAGCAGTAGATGTACTTAATGGCCAATTACAAAATAACTCCATTGGACAAGATCAAATGCCATGTATTTTGCCATTAAAACTCAAAAAAGGCATAACTTGTGAATAGTTTAAATCAGTGGTCTGCAACTTTTCCTGTACTGCGGAGCGGTCTGTCTATAATGTCATGGCCCGATAATAACATTAGGAATAGTCACAATACCAACCATATAAATAGGAATACGCCCACATCCACTGTGTAATCACTAGGCCACAAGGGATCTAGATAACATAGGAAAAGTAATTAGATTGTGTCTCATCATCATCACTCTATTTATAGTCACGGTACCACATTGTACGACACTGTTTTGGCTACACCTTTTCCCATAATGATCCGTAACAACGTTGTACAGCATGGCACCAAGTAAAAGTACGATGATGATGAGATAAATCTCATGCCTTTTCATTTGTAATCAACAAACCTAGTAGCCTAGGGGTTAGGTTTCAGCAATGTCACTACTCTCACTGCTGCAATCCGGGTTAGATTCCAGTTGAATGCACTGCTAAACAATCATTGCTCAATTGCAGTGATATACTACCTTAAATCATGATATGATGCGCATCCAAACTTTGAGTTAAATTTTAGTGAAAAAAACATGCATGTTTACACGAATAAATTCAGTATGAGCAAAAAATAAGGCATTTATTTTTCTTTCTGTGCAGTCTGGTACCATACGACCCACGTCCCGGTGGTTGCCGACCACTGGTTTAAATGACTCTTCATTGGTTGCCATGCCATGTCATTGTAGTACCTTCCCAGGCTTGTTCAGTATGTCTGGGGGTGTTGCAATAAGCATATCCTTCAGGGATGGAGTCTGGTGTCTGACTTTCGTCCATTGTGATCACCCGTTTCCTGGTCTTGGCCTGAGTGTTCTGAGGAGCTCCACCTGTATTTTGGCGAGCTCTCTCCTCCACAAGAGGGGTTGCAGGGATTAGATTGACTGCAAAAAAAAAAAGAAAGAAAAAAAGAAAGAAAAATGAATTATAAAAAAATACAACTGACAGTATTCTATACAATCAGGTGAAAATGTAAAACATCAACTTTTTTTTTTTTTTTAGTAAAATGAAATCCATGTATTATGGAAGGGATCGTAGATTAATTTCCATGTCAACATTTGAACAAATCGAAACCTTGAACTGCTCCTTGGTGCGTTGCCTGCACACTAATCATTTGGGATCCCCGTGAGATAATCCAAAAGGATACAAAGAATGGTCACTCTGGAAGGGGGATTACCTCATGTGAGGTTTCTTCTCAAGGTTTCTTCATTTTCCTCATGCTGAGGTTTCTGAGTTTTTCCTTGCCCTCATGTAGGTTTTAGATCAGAGGATGGTGTAATAGGCTGTAGTTTGTAATAGTCTGTGGTCTCTGCAGCCCTTTCAGACTCCTTGTGATTAAGGGCTACACAAAAAAACATGACTTGACTTGACTGCATGGCTGCATAACATTGTGTCTTTAAAAATGTCCCCTCTTCTACCACTGATCAAGTAAAGGTGTGATTTTTTTTTAGACTTTAAGAGGTAGACTAAAAGAAAGATAAGAATTTCCTCATTGTGTTGTCTCAGCACGTACCAAAAAACAGTCGTGTATACAAGTATAAAAATGGATGCTATGTTGGATTTCGGCTGTAAATTAAATTACAACAAAGATAAATCCCTTGTAAAGGAAAATAAACTACATTACTTTCTCAGTAGTGATAATGGACTAATAAGCGATGGATTCCATGCAATCATTCTGTTAAGTCTAGTGTAAATCATTGTCATGTTTTCAGGCTTTGATGAATAGACATTTCACCAAAAGTTAAACAATCTGTATGATATATATAATAAAGCATTAGATTTCACAACACACATTTTATATCATGTTTATCTGAATAACTCTACATAGCAATATCGTAATAAAGCCTTCATATAAACGTTTGACATTAAGAAGAGAAAACAAACGTGTTGTATACTATACACATGACAACAATCACAAATGGCTCTATGAATAATTTCAAGCAAGTGCATTCCAAAGAAAATCATATCAGAAATAGACTTGGAAGAGGATAACTCTTAAGGATAGTTCTGAATTATTTACATGCTTTCTTCTAACCTACCCATGACGAGCGAGAGGAGAAAGCGTACTGCAACAGCGGAGACCATTTTGTCGACTGTTAAGCCACAGGGACCAGTTACAGACACTGTAGTCTATTCAGAACCTTAGCCAGTTTTGCTCTACATTCTGTGCCCCATACACTGACACCCCGCCTACCAATTGACAGGCGCCTGCAAAAACTAAACAAACTTTTGCAAACAGCTCAGTCCAGGCACACATAAGGGCTTTTGTCAAATCCTAACCAACATGATGAATGGCTAAACTCACACAACAAAACCCCGCTCTATCCCACAAAACAATTACATTTCGAGATTTCAAACAAATTGTCACATCTATCGTAGGGGAATGCCTATCTATGATGACCCCACATAAACGTGGCATAACCTGAGAAGAAGTTATGTATCATGTAAAAAACATGCAGCTTTGACTAACGGAAGCGTCAGATTGTTTGTAAATGTGCTATGGCGAATTAGATTCACCTGTTAAGTACTCAATGAAGCCCATCAAGACAGTGTATCAATGGATTTCTTTATGCTGTCACAGTCCTAACGGATTTTGGCTATTTGCACTCCTGATAGGAAACAGTTGCCTATGGATTTAAAATGAAGTGGTTCAGAAAATAGATTGCCTGAAATACAATGGGTTAGATTTAACATCTGAAGCCAGAGCCCGCCCCAAAATTCAGGTCTGGCCTAAAATGTCAATCTTTACTTTCGGGTTTTAGCCAGGCTGGACTTCTCTCTTGTTGACTTTTTTTCCACCAGTCATTGTTCTTTGTTTCTTTGCGCAATGTATTCCGTCCCCCTTTTCCAGAAGGCACCGTCTGCACTCTTGGAGGAGAACCCCTTATTCTTCTCCCAAGTCAACACAAATAAAATATGAAAATTTGGGTTCGGGCTTCAATACCTGCGAGCCAGGTTGGGTTGGGTTGGATTTTTTTTAGGGCCGATCATACCTCTACCATAGTTTCTGTTGTTTGATGCACTGATCAAAGCCATGCCCAAAAAAAAATAAAGCTGAGCAAGAACGACAGCGAGAGCAATAGAGAGAAAGAGAGAGAGAACAAAAGCCTCACATGATGAAGAAATGGGACAGAAACTTAGCAAGATGCAGAGAGGATGCAGATCATTTGTCCAGTCACAGTACAGTATGAAAGATGCTATGATATGAATCTGCATCGGTCATCTCAAGTCAAAGGGTGCTGGCTGATTGGCGTGAAAACTGGCTGCCCTCTGTCCCCATCTCGCGCAGTCGTGAGAGCGGTGCAGATGGTTGGGAAGCATTGGCTTTTGTTGTTTTTTTAATTTATTTTATTTTTCTATTTATTAATCTCTTACGTTGAGTGGCCAATTGTCTCAAGTATTGGCTGCCTGAGACATTTCTTGATTAACCACTCAACGTTCCAGTAAATTTGCCTAAAAGCCCAATTCAAGACGTACTCAAAGTAAATTGAATACGGTTCTTGAACTGTTTGGAGAATGTGGACTGTTTTGGACTCTTTTGGAAAGCAACACACTGAAGTTTTGTCCCAAACTGAAATAATCACTGCAAGTGCTACTATCATTAAGTCATCCGAGTTGGTTAAAATTAAAGAGGCCAAGATAATTAAAGACAGAAAGTAACAATAACCCGTACACAATACAGAAGATGTGAGGACGTCCTACCTTGACAGGCATAAAGTAGAAATATCCACAAAACTATTTTTACATTCTCACATTTTGAAAGCAATTGCTTGTGGCCCTTTCATATGAAAAAAGAGAATAATATAAGTGTTCATTTATATGTGTGCTTAGTACTGGAACAAACAGCTTACCAAAACCCCTTCGGCCTCACCTAAATTACTCCCCATGAATAAAGGGCATGAGATGAGAGTTTTGAAGTTTGTGTGGCTTTATCTAATTACCGCTCCCCTGTAAAGATTCAATCTCATCGATATTATAGTGCAGGGGTGGCGAACAAGTTTGACACAAAGAGCCAAAATTTTCAACTGTGAGAGTCAAAGAGCCACACCACGCAATGAACTGCCATGAGAGACAGACACACACAAACACACCACAATTAAACACATTATTTCCCAAAACACACTTCTCTCCTTACAATACAACAAGTATTGTTCTTGTGTTGATTTCAAGGAAGTGTCCACCCTTTATACACACAAAAAAAACTAAACATGAAACGAGGCAAAGAGCCACAGTATATAGAAAATATGATGAGGCAAAGAGCGGCATTTTTATTGGCCAAGAACCGCATGCAGCTCTAGAGCCACGTGTTCGCCACCCCTGTTATAGTGCTTGTCTATTAGAGCATGGTGACAATCTCTATTTATGTGAAAGGAGTTTCCCTGCATTCATTTAGAAAACAATGCCTCCTGGTAAGTAGAGTATCTATTGTAAACAACATGCTGAACAATAGCTAAATGTTGAAAACCAATTATAGTACAAAAGGGGGCATTCCACAGTAGATGTGATGAGGCCACTGCATTTCTCTATTGAAGAGAAACCAGAAATACTCTCACGGTACATTTTTAGAATATCAAAAGAGAACTTGAAAAAAAGTATGTGACTTTTTAATTAAGAATCACATACATTTTTATGATTAGAAGACAAGGGGGGTGTATTGACATGCAAAATACTAGCCAATTGTAATAAATTAGCAACTTAGTATACGGTAAGGGATGGATGATGGATGGCAAATCTAATCAATAATGTTTTAAGACATTAAGCCGACAAAGAATTGTGTCTGGTTACACAATAGTTTGGTCTGTGTTTAATCACTTTTAAGTCATTGATTAAGGAGATCAGATGCAGTTATTATCTAGCTGTTGTTTAGTAGATACTGAAATTTAAATTGAAAAAAAAAAGCGGGCTAAGGACGAGAAGAGTCCAAAATTGTGTTGGTTCTAATTGAAATGTTGGCAAAGTACAGTCATAACATTTAAATGTTATGAAATATTATGATATTATAAAAGGGTACTTACAGTACTGGACGCTGAAACTGATGATGGCCAGAGCTGCCCCGGTCAGCACCAGCAGGAGGAGGAAGAATTTACGAGCCGACATGATGTCACGTGATTGGTCCACGTCCCTGTCCGTCAGCCATGCAGCCTTCAGCCAGTACCTGCAGTCTTAAATCATAGATTTCAGTTAATTCTTAACAGTTTGGAATAGATCTGTAGCAATGGCTTTAAGACAGAGGCAGAAGTCTTTACCAAACATCAGGAATTCAAAAGAAAAATGTTGAGGTCACGGAAAAAAAAAGACGTGCACAAGTGAACCAAACTCAACAATAGTAATTGTGACACGACTACAATTCCCCAACAACTTCATCCGTTTAAGCTGCCTTGAACTCATTGTTGTGCACCAACAGCAATTCAATGCATTTTATAACTCAAAAAAGCCAATATCACTCACATATAACATGTCACGAAAGCCAACAACTCATACATCATCTTTTCGCTTCATCTATCCAGCTATCAATATACCAAAGCCATACCCCGGCTAGTGGGAGGTGGCTCAAATTCACCAACATTCATTTCCCTTTGCTCTTCCCATCTTGACACTGAACATTAAACCCATAGCTCAACAAGTTGCTGTGCCATGCAACCCTTCATCAGAAGAAAGGCCCGAACAGCATACACTGGTTTACCCCCTCCACATCATATGTGTTGATAGCAGTCATTCTTAACAATCCTTCACGATTCACTTATATCCCTTGCACACACTATTGCATCTATTGAACTAACTGATCTCACATCCAAGGCATGTTTCACCCCATCCATACAACCATATTTAGATTTTCCTCTCATTCTATTTCCAACCACTTATGCACTACATACTCTTTTAGCCAAACGGCCTTCATCTGTTCTTTCCAAATGTCCAAACCATCTCAAATGATATTCATCAACTCTCTCAGTAAACTATCTCACCACACCAGTTCTTCTCCTAACTTCCTCGTTGCTCAACTTATCAAGTCATGTCACAACACACATACTACGCAAACATCTAATTTCATAGACATTTAACCTATTACGCTCATTTAATCTAAAACTGCATTGCTCTGAGCCATACATTACTGTTGGTACCACCACACCTTCAAACAATCCTTGCCTTGCATGCATTTGTAGATCTCTACAATTGAACAATCCATTCAGCACACCCATTGCCTGCACCCTTCACCAACCTTCTTTTTCACATCCTCTTCCAAACGAATGCCTGCTGCTACATACGAACTCAAATACTTAAAAAAAACACCCACCTCCTGCATCTTTACACCATTCAACAAAATATTTAATCCACCTAACTCACCACCTCTTAAACAGCTTGTTACCTTACTTTTGTCTGCATTCACCTTAAGCTTCCTTCTCTTACACACTCCACTACCAAAGCACTCCGTCCTGCTGCAGTGTCATCCACCAAAGCAGTGTCATCTGCAAACAACAGCTAACTTGCATCCAACACACCCTCACACACTATACCAGCTCTCCCCACTCTTACATGACCCTCAGGTACCACTACATCCATATACAAATTGAACAGCAAAAAACATGAAACACCCTTGCCTCAACCCCATTTTTACCGGAAACCACTCGCTCACTCCACTGTCCACTCTCACAAAACCTCTACTATCCTCATACAAGCTTTGCACAGCATATAGTAAACCTGCCACCCACCACATATATCCTCAACACTTGCCACAATGCTTCCTGGTTTATCCTGTCATATCATTTCTCTAAGTCAATAAATGTCCAATACACCGGTCATCCATTCGCTATATACTTTTCACACAAATGCCTTACTGCAAAAATCGGATCCGTACATCCCCTTCCTCTTCTAAACCCACACTGTTTCTCCCGAAGTACTCCTTCTGTCTTATCCCTTATTCATTCCAGAGTTCATTTCTCTCTTCCTCACATCTCTCAGCACCTAGATTATACATTCATAAAAAACCCACATCTTGCTTGCCCACTTCACGTTTACACACGTGACCCAACCATGTGACGACACAATGACGGACGGTAGTAAACCTTGGACGAGGCCAGTAAACAGCGATACTATTTAACACCGTTGGCAATGACGAGTCAAACGAATACTGTGCAGTTGTCAGAATGAGGTGGCTCAACTTGTTGGAGAGCACAATGGGCACCATTTAGAGAAACTGGGGATAGCATTAGCAATGCTTGCTTCCCCCTGAAATATTCACAGATCTAAACAAATCGTCTAGTCTACCTGACTTCACTCCAGAGGATCTGTACCACTATATCGTAAATGGAGTATCCACATACACCGGTGCTGATCCAAAAGCTTAAAAAAGTCTGGATGGACCAGTTCTCTGTAGCTGGTATGCATTGATGTGCTTGGTTTTGCTGAAAAATTCACCTCAAGTGTGAAATGTAGGGGGACATTTCAAACGTGCAAACGTTACTAAAATGAATTTGTATCCAAGGTTTTTGTGGAATGTAATAGAACAGTAAAGCACAGGGCATTTTCACCTTGTATATAAATCACTTTTGAGCACGTTGAAAATATTTATTTAGGCGAAATTACGTTTTGTCTTCTGAACATTCTTCTCCCATTTTATCCGTTGATAATTTAGCAGTTCATTTTGGCGTAATGAGCTTTATGGTAGAGCAAATAACACTTTTTAATACATTTGATATTCGGAAGATTACTGTTTTGAATCCCTAAAAAAAAAGCAGCTTATTAACGCAGTAAGACATGGCAAAGGTAAGGCAGCAACGAAGCTAGTTAGCTCTAGCAAACTTGTATTGAGTATCTTTGACCTGAGTTGTACCTACTTAACATTGAATTGCTCGAAAATACATAATACATACCTTCTAAAAAATGTTCGCTGCAAATCCGTGAATACTTGAGGGCTGAAAGTGTTGTGCTTCAGCACACCAGTCCCTCCGTTTGACTGCAGATAATCATTGTCATCTTCTGTTTTCATCAAAAGGAATAAAATTCCAAACCAGTTTTAGAAACAGCAATAAACCAGCATGATTAAAAAGTGGTGGTTATACTCTTCTGTTGTGGTTATTGTTATTTGTTTCAACTCAACTGCCAGAAAATGCAACTGACGTGCCAAGGGTCAATTATATAATCACAGACTCACAAACCCGCAGGTGTTATTATTTTATTTTAAACAAAAGAACTGCACAACTCACAGCAGATAACCCGTCACAAAATAAAACCAAACTGGAACACCTGGCCTGTCCTCGTATCATTCAACAACACGGATGCAAAGTAAGGGATGATGTTACTCAGAACACGTGACAGACTTGGGTAAGACACTGAATCCCTAATGCCCCCAAATAAGCAGATCGGCGCCTTGCATGGCTGCTATTGGTGTGTAAGTGTGTGTGTGAATGGGTACGTGTGAAGCACATTGTAAAGCGCTTTGGGAGGTCTTCATCGACTTGAAAAGCGCTATATAAATGCAGACCATTTACCATTTACTTAATCTCAAGCCATTTTTCTTGAAAAACACCTTTAGTTGGTTATCAATAGTAGCTGTTGAAACTATGAGGTTGTGAAGGATATGCACATTTAACATAACTGGATTCCTCACAAACAATCACCTTGAGGGTGAAAATGATTAAACATTAGCGTACATGGCCAAAAAAACATGATTAAAGACAATGATGACAATAATCAAATATTAGCATACATGGCCAAAACCCATGATGAAAGCCTTTTTTTGTGAAGCTACATTTGGATTTCAGCTTTGAATCCCAACATTAATACCATGGTATCTAGAGCCAGAGGTATCTCCAGCTACGTGACATAGGGTCTCCAGTGTTAATCGAGCCTCTATTCAAATAAGCGACTGCATGCTGGACCAGTGTTGAAAAACACAATGATGACAATAATCAAATATTAACATACATGGCCAAAAACCCATGATGAAAGCCTTTTTTGTGAAGTTACATTTGGATTTCATCTTTGAATCCCAACATTAGTACCATGGTGTCTAGACCTAGACGTATCTCCATCTACGTGTTATAATGCCTTCAGTGTTAATCAAGCCTGCTTTCATATAAGCAACTGCATGCTTGGCTAGTGTTGAAAAACACTTTATTTCATAGGATGGATAGCTTATTTGTTTTAACGTTTCTTTATTTACACTTGAAGATTCCTCTAGATTAAGGAAGTTATTTTCCATTGACCTCTAACCTTAAAAGCCACACATGCATTCTGTATCCAAAAATAATTGTTGTCACAGTGAAAATAGAAAGTTGAAAATGATGCTCACAGAGGAAGGAAAAAACACTGCAGTAAATGTAGCTCGCCGCAAGAAATACCCTACTATTAGTAAGTCTAAACATAGCACAAGTCTGAAAAAGTGCCATCAAATGATGATGGCTTCCAACCAAGCCCCTTTTTTTGCAGACATACATGGCACTGGATGATGCAGTACAACTCCTTCCAGCGTGCCAAGGTGGTCTAGGACAAAGTTATTTTACCTTGACCCAAATGCCCACCTTCGTGAATAAGGTAACAGATCACCACTAGGCTTGAACTGACAAAAAATATTCGGGAGGAGAAAAAAAACTTCATGACCTCAACAAGAATTAAACAACATTCACATAAAATTACTGTAAAAGGATTTGGAATAAACATGACCAAAATGATGAGGCGTATGAATGCATTACA
This sequence comes from Urocampus carinirostris, assembly GCF_059441175.1. Taxonomy (NCBI): domain Eukaryota; kingdom Metazoa; phylum Chordata; class Actinopteri; order Syngnathiformes; family Syngnathidae; genus Urocampus; species Urocampus carinirostris. Next base: position 25,215,989 of record NC_142358.1, on the reverse strand, counting down.
GAAAGTAAAAAATCTATCTATCTATCTATCTATCTACCTTGGTCATATCCCTCAAGAGGGGTGACCGACAGCAAGACACACACATACAATAACAAAGAAAATAAAAGGGAAATAAATAGCAAAAAACACACACAAATTTTTGGACCATGCCCAAACACCCAAACAAGTTAGGCACCTCGGCACCCAAGTTGGTCATGCTTTCATCCCTCCAGATGAAATGGGACACCAGAAAGCGGCCATGTCACTCGGGTCAGGGTGACACAACACACTCTTTTGTTCAACAGCAGGGCCCGACAGCTTTCACTGGTTTACCCGTGCCGCATCATCCTTAATAACGCGTCCACAATCCCACTATCCTTTCACAACACCTCTCCACTCCTTTCTATCACCAACAAGAGCTCTAGCTTCCATTCCAAAGTAAAAAATAAATTTGAAAAAAAAAAATAATAATAATAATAACAGGAGTCCTGGTAATATTAGTAGCTCTGGCTTGTGAACCTGCATTTTTTTTCACGGGGGGATGTGCTAAATGTTATTGCAATGCTTTTCCTTGTACTATTTCACAGGTGTCAAACAGGCGGCCCGTGGGCCTGACCGCCTAGGGTTTTTATCCGGGTTGTAAGACACCACTGAGAGAGGCGCAAGAGGAAAACGAACTGCAGTTTTAAATATGTCTACTTTATGTCACCCGAGCCAGGCACCGCTTCCAAAACAACTGTAGTAGTGTATCTCTCTCTCTCTCTCTTTTCTTTAATTCTTGTTCTCTTTCATATTCGTTGTCTTTCCCTTTCTAACTCTAATTTCTCTTTCCCTCTTTCTTTTTCATCCTCTCTATCTCTCATTTTTCCCTTTTTTATTTATCTCTTGCTCTTTTTTATCATCACTCCCTTTACTTCTCTTTTTCATGCTCACGGTTTTTTCTCCCTCTTTCTCTCACTGTCTTGTTCTATTCTTTCATACTTTAAATTTCTCTGTCTTTCTCACTTCCTTTCCCTCATTATTCCTTTCTCTGATTTCTGTCTCTTTCTCTTTTTTATTTCTCTTTCTCTATTTTTCTGTATCTATTGCTCTCATTTTGCTCTATTTCTCTCAATCTTTCTCCCTTTTTCTGTCTTGCTTACGTTCGCCCTCTCTCTCTAACTCTGTCTTCCTAATTATCTCTCTCTTTCTTTGAGTGCTATGTATAATCTTGTTGCAAAAATCTGTCTGTGCGTTGTTGTCAATGACAATAAAGACAATTCTAATTCACCAACCCTCGCCCACTACCTCTCGGTTCTGCTTTCCTCTGCTAGGTGCTAAATGTCCCTTAAAACAAGGACTAACAGGCTCAGAGACAGTTTCTCCCTCAGGACCATCACCACCCTAAATAAGTGCACACAACTGTGAAAAAATATATTTCTTGAGATTATATAGAAAAATGGGTTTTCATATCTCATGTCCCAACTTATTTTGGAATTGCCTCGATATGTCATTGCAAAACTTTTTCATTACACTATTGTTCTCATACACTTACAACTTGAGCCAGTCTCCAAGCAATACACTGTAAATGTTTTTGTCTATTTATCCTGGCATTATTTTTATCATGCTTTTCTCTATCAAGTCTTTTATTTTTATTATGATTAAAATTTTGGCTTTCATGGAACATTGTCGTCAACGGTAAGAGAATTAAACATGTGAAAATATTGCAGACTCTTGTGTTTATAGTAAACTATTAGTCTTTACATTGTACTTATTACAACTTGGGCCAGTCTCCAAGCACTACCTTGAAGTTGTTTTAAATGTTTATTCATCCTGACATTTGTTTATCTATTTTTTCTAGTTTAAGTCTTTTTTTTTTTCGTGATTATCCTAGAGCAGGGGTGGCGAACATGCGGCTCTTGGCCAATAAGAATGCGGGTCTTTGCCTCATCATATTTTCTATATACTGTGGCTCTTTGCCTCGTTTTATGTTTAGTTTTTTTCCCCTCTTAAAACTTGGGTGCCGAGGTGCCTGACTTGTTTGGGTGTTTGGGCAATTGGGTTGGCCGTGGTCCAAAAAATTTTGTAGTTTTTTTTTTTTTGCTATTTATTTCCCTTTTATTTTCTTTGTTGTTGAGTGTGTGTGTCTTGCTGTCGGTCAACTCTCTTGAGGGATATGACCAAGGTCGATAGAATAAAATGCACTTGAATCCATCAGAGTTAATAACAAATAAAGAAATCATATTTTGAAATTAATTTGGCAGATTTGTTGTTTTTACGCTGCTCCGGACACATAACTGACAGCCAAAAACGTACATTGTACGGCAAAACCGTACAGGTCCACAGTTATGCAGTTAAAAATATCGGCTCTTTGTGTCAAACTTGTTCGCCACCCCTGTCCTAGAGTGTCGTACCTAGTCTTGTTGTAAACGTTGCTATCAATGGCAATAAAAAGAATTCTTATTATATTAATAGATGACTAGACACTGCAGGACGATAGCTTGGATGGGCTCCAGCACCCCTGCGACCCTACTAGGGATAAGCGGTGCCGATAATGGATGGATGGATGTCACACTGCATAGTGCATACACGATTACAATTCGGAGAAAATCGATGGCGCTGGGTGTTTAAATTCTTGTTCCGATACAAAATGAATAAGCACGTAGCCCTGTATGTAACACACATAAAAAAATAAAGAGTATAATTTTTTTGTTCAACACAGTCATGTTGATGAGACATGTTACAATATCGGGTTTTCATTGATTCCTCACACTGGTGACACGCTGGCCACTAGAGCAATTAAATATTGATCTTATATTGTATTTGATATGTATTTTTTTAATTCAAAATGAAAGATATGTGATAGACAGTTTTGTTCAAGACTAGCAGCGTCCAACGGTGAGTATGCCAAGCTCAGTGAACCATCGCTGACGTGTCTGGAGTTACCACTTACTGTTAGCTTGTTAACAAGCGAAATGCTAGCTTGCGAAATATATTTTAGTTTTAAATGCTAGAAAACACAAATATTGCTTATTTTTTACCCCGATGTCCAAGAAAATGTGCAGCATCTCTTACATTTTCAATGTGTGGAACCCGGCGTGTTCGTATTTACGTCAACAACTAGATACATTGCGATAGAGAAATCCTTCACCATGCCACCTAACATATCTCATTGCAGCTATTAAGCATTTCAAAATATTACAACAAAAAGGTTCAAATGAATAGATTAGCACCTCACCTGCAGAAACTGGACGACTTACTCTCACGGAACGATAGTACTACTGTACACTGTCTGTGTTTCTTTGACGACGACGATCAGTGTCAAGTGTCAAGTTACCGTTGACATTGAGCCACTTCTTTTTCCGCTCTCAAATGTAATAGTAAATGGTATAAAGAGAGATTATGTACGCAACAAATTATTGTTTTTAATATTTAATTGAAATAATATTTGTAGTACTTATATATTAAAAATACAATAATAATCACCATCATCATCATCGTGTGAGCAAAATATTATAACTCTAAGATTTGATCAATTGAAATGCTGAATCTGCTTTAAACAAAAGATGATAACGTTTTAATTAAGCTTTGTTGTCGTTGCAGCAATACACATTTATTTTATAAAATTTCACCGTGCAGAAATTGGTACGAATTGCAAATGATTACTGTGTGAAATGTTTAAATAACGTTCTTAAAGGTAGTGTGTATTATGTATTATGTGTATTGTTTCACGCACATTCGTGGTCAAAGAAAATTCAATCATTGAAAAAAAGATATGGATTTTAATCAATATCAAAAATAGATGAAGTATCTATAAACATCCACCCATCCATTATCTGCACACCTTATCCTCAGTAGGGTCGTGGAGGTGCTGGAGCCCATTCCAGCTATCTTCAGGCAGTGGCCAAGGGACACACAGAACTGGTTGCCAGCCAGTCGCAGGGTACACAGGGATAGACAACTCACGCGCTCATTCACACCTAGGGACAATTTGGACCTGCCGATTAACCTAACATGCATGTTTTTGGAATGTGGGGGGAAACCGAAGTGCCCGGGGGGAAACCACGCAAGCACGGGGAGAACATGCAAACTCCACAAAGGAGGTTCAATCTCATGACCTCAGAACTGTGCCTCACACACGCTAACCACTGCCCCGCCGTGCTGCTGAGCTATAAACATCTCATCTCATCTCATTAGCCGTACCGCTTATCCTGATTAGGGTCGCGGGGGGGCTGGAGCCCATCCCAGCCATCTCCAGGCAGTGGGCAGGGGACACCCTGAACTGGTTGCCAGCCAATCACTCTCTTAAAAAAAAAAACACTCGTAGGTTAGAAATTAGCGTTTATTTTACATAACACGATCCTCACTCAAAGAGAGCTAATCGATTTGTCCATCATCTTGCTGCAAGGTGTGCCTCCCAAAACAAAAAACCTTGTGAAAAGCTTTGCAAAAAAATGAAGAAAAAAAGGGTTTTGTCTTTTATGTCTTCGTAGTTTGTATTCTTTTAATGTGATTTGCAGCACTCGTTTTCAGTTGCCAAACACAAGTGGACAAAAAATAAACAATGTCTTTTTAAAGTTAGACCGTTGAGCTGCGTTTAATGTGCATCCAACGTAATCTTTCAAAATAAAGCAAGTCATACTACGTACTGCATTTTGGATGCATTTCAGATGGAGTGATCAAAAGCAACTTTTTAGTTCACATTTCCTAAATTGGAGAACAATCTTTAATAAAAAATGGAGGACTCAGTCTCTAATCTATTTACTATATCGGTTTAGTATGTTCATCATCCTTCTCTTCAAAACAACCAACACATTGGTACCTTTAACAGCTTTCGAGTATCTAAGCTTCTTGTATATTTTACTTTGCAAAGCTAATATCCCTTTGGGTATTTAAATTTTCTGTTCAGATTATACCCAAAGACATGTGTACTGAATGATTATTTCAGAAAGGTTTTGGATGTCATCGGTAACCAGGATTGACAAAATACAACCCCGTCCCACCATCTAGTGGAACATTGGGAGTAATGCATGATGACGTCATAGCTCAAAGTGACAAGACCATTTAAAATAAGGTAGATACAAAATAATCATGATACAAGACTATAATTGGTTAAAACTTATAATTGATTAAAACTGTAACTTCATTGCAAGGGAAAATTGCCTTTCTTTGCAGACAACTAAATGAATGTGACTATCACGTGGTATTTGTTCTTCAAACTGACACCCTTAGAGTAACACGTCCGTCTGCTGTTGCATTGACCACCCAAAGAAGTCTCAAAATGTATTCCAAAACAATGTTTGGCGGGGTTCAATTTATGTCCCATGATAATTTCTTGGACTCTTTGGTTTCACCTTGTCTCACATGCATCTATAAAACTCCTTGCAATTGTGTGTAGATTTTATTGTAATTCCTAGAAGGAATATGCTCATTGAACAATATTGTAATGCCCCTGCGTGTGGTCAAAGATTCACAAAGTCGCTGATGGAGTCTGATTGCTGATTTAATAATAAAAAAACAGCGGTAAAAAAATCATTCAACAAGGTGCTACTGTTGGCCGTAACTCACACCTGTTTGCCCATGTACAAAATGACAGAGACGGACTTCCGCCCAGTCACCTCCTTTCTTCCTGACCTCATGTCCCCCATAAACAGTCCATACTGAAAATAAACACAAATAACACAAGAAAAATACATTACACTATGTTGACAGACAGACAAACAGAAAGACAGACTAATATAAGATTAAGTGCAGGGTGACATTTATGTAAAGAGAGGACTGTATGAGAGTGTGATTGTGCCGACTGTGTTGTATGGTGCAGAGACTTGGAGCCTAAATGCAGATTTGAGAAGGAAATTAAATGTTTTTGAGATGAAGTGTTTAAGGAGTATGTTAGGAGTGACAAGATTGAGAAATGAAATTGTGAGAGACAGAACTGGAGTAGTAGTTGAACTGAGCAAGTTTGTGGATATGAGAGTACTCGGCTGGTTTGGACACATGGGGAGGATGGATGAGGAGCGATGTTGAAGAGGATCTACAGAGCAGAAGTAAATGGAAGGAGACCAAGAGGAAGGCCGCGATTGACGTGGATGGATGGTGATGTGAGTGAACTGCAGGAAATAGGTCTAAATTTAGTGGAAGCTAGAGCTCTTGTTGGTGATAGGAATGAGTGGAGAGGTGTTGTGAAAGGATAGTGGGATGTTTGGACACGTTGTAAGGGATGGGCAGGGCACCTGTATGATGCGGAAGGGGTAAACCAGTGAAAGCTGTCGGGCCCTGCTGTTGAACAGAAGAGTGTGTTGTGTCACCCTGACCTGAGTGACACGGCCGCTTTCATCTGGAGGGACAAAAGCATGACCAACTTGGGTGCCGAGGTGCTTAACTTGTTTGGGTGTATTTGGGTTGGCCATGGTTACATTTTTTTTATTTTTTTTTGGCTACTTTTTCCTTTTTTCTTCTCTTTGTTTTTGTGTCTGTGTTAGTCTTCCTGTTGGTCACCCTTCTTGAGGGAAATGACCAGGGTAGGTACGTAGGTAGGTAGGTAGGTAGGTAGTTAAGTAGGTAGGTAGGTAGGTAGGTAGGTAGGTTTATGTGGGATCTAAGTAATATCCCCCTCTGTAACTCTTATACCGTCTTTAACAGTGCAAATCTTATGTTATGGCTCATTGATATCTCTGAAATCAACAAAAAGAAAAGCCACTGAGAGTTCACCACCTTTGCTCAATTTCAGCATCCTTGTATGTAATTATCAATGATGAAATAAGGGCTGCCACAAGATGCAGGAGGCCTTTGTCTTCAAATGACTTCTTTCAAACAGTAATTTCTGAAGGGATGGAAGTCATGAGCTGAACTGCAAACGTGCAACCATTTACACAAACTGTTCGGAAACAGAAGTCATGGGATGGATTGAGAAAGGAAGATTAGAGAGCGTATGGATTTGCACATGAGTAGTTCAATATTCAATTTGTTGTCATGTAATTACTTTCACAGTGCCTGGTTTTCACAAGATGGTATGGACATATACCATATTTGTAATATTCTTCTTGTAGTTAATGCACAATCCTACGTATTAATGAACTACAAGAAGTCTAGTGTGTTATTCACGGTACCATTTTGCATGATTTACCCAATTTTCTATAAATTATTGCAAAGGGCACTAATATCTATGAGGTTTCCTGACAAAAAGTGAAGGCGCCTGAAAAAAATATAGGCCGCAATGACTGACGCTCACAACTCCTGAGTCACGTGCTGGAACATGAACTCAATGCCCTGAAAAGGGACTTGCAGTCAAACTTTACTGCTCTTATTTCCTGATTTCATCGTCTTCATATATAAACGCAATAAAAGACAAATCATTCAGTTAAATACCAAACCAAGCCAAAATAGAATTAGAAATACAATACAAAAAAACAGTTAAACCATTCGGTGACCAAATATGGTCAAACAAAGGTAGATCATTGACACTCTGTTGACCCACCCCGTGTTCCAGAAGGAAAAACAAAAACTTGAACGAGCAATGGTCTATATAAGTAGATGGCTTTTAAAGCGTAGTCTCACAAAAAAATCTAAATGTATTCGTGTAGCACTTTTTCAACACCGAAATGTAACTAAAAGTACTTTATGAAAACAGAAAAGTGTACAAAAAGAAAATAATCACTCTATCTAACATAATAGAACATCAGACACACAAAAAATGGGTAAAAAAATAAACCAAAAAATGAAAAAAATAAAGACATAACATTAAGAATACCCCTTGCCTCCAATGACTCAAATGGGTGCGTGAAATGTGCGTTTGTTCGGTAGTGGTCCAAGGGGCCTTAGGCACAAACTTCCAGCTGTGTGATTTGTGTGTTGTTTTGTTTTGTTTTGCTTTTTTGTTTTTGTTTTACCTTAAAAAAAAAAACGATTATAAAGGGTTTGGTGCGGTTCATCAATGATTTCCTTATGGAAAATAACCATTAGATTTCAGGAGTGGCTTTGATCATAGCGAGGAAGCCCCCAATTCCTAGTCTTGCTTCCTGTATCCAGTGATTGAAGGGTGTGGGTGGCTCCGTATGGCGAGTACTGGCGTAGTAAAGCAGTGTAGTCTGAGTAGCAAAACTATGTTTAAGTACAGACAGTTAACGCTTCAAAGCTTTTTTCTTTCAACAAAAAAGATGACTAACTCCCTTAGTCATCGTCGGCAAGAGAGATTGGATCACATTATATCAAATCAAATCTAATTCATTTTAATCTAATCAAATATATTTGTAAAGAACTTTGCAGGCAATTAGTTGCCACTCAAAGTGGTGTATATAAACATTCAGCATACAATAAGATAATAAAATCCCCTTGTTTATTCCCACCCAACCAAAAAAACATAATACACAGACTAGCACAATGGTTAAAGTACGATAAAAACAAAGAAATTAATAATAGAAATAAAAAAATATTATGGCAAGGCACAGGCTAACCATGTGAGGAAAGTGACCTGAGGGAAACTTGACGTTCCGTGCACCTCCTCAGGATTGTGATCGCAATGATGACCAAAATCGTGTGATCACGTCAATGAAAAATGTGGGCGTTGAAAATTTCTTGCAAAGTCCACCCATGCGTCGTTTATGCATAAGTTCAGTGTTCTTGCGCTAAAATTTTATTTTGCAAGCCAAGTAACCTTCTAATTATGGAAAGCATTGTTTAGATATTGGAGGTATCACAAATGCAAAGAAAATATCATAAATCAAAGTGAAAAGTCTGCTTGAAATTCGTCTTTTCACAAAATGACGTTTTCTTCAGAAGTTTTCTTGGAAATTAATATTTTCAAGAAACATAGCAAGGTTCCACTGTTGATTACTTAACAATGGTGAAAGCTAGAAACCTGTTGTTTTTCCTAATGAATGAGGAGAGTTGAAGCTGTCTTTTGATTAGTTCTATGTCTATTGGCTACAGAAGAATTTTCAGTTGGCCTTCAAAAATGTGTCAGAATGAGAAATATTGTCTGTTTTAAAATATGTTACTACCTCTCAAGCCTCCCTACTATTACACAGTGCGCTGATAGGAATTTATTCCTTTAAAAGCTGTAAGTACTTGTGATTTTTGTTTTTATTATGTCCTTCTTGACTCTTTCATTGCTTTAAAAAACTGTTGTCTGATGTAGCTTTTAGGCCTTGCGTGTTTTTTCTGTGGTAGATTTTTAGCATGGTGTTTGTTGACTGTGGTAATCACGCAGTGTATGTGTTAATTACAACTCTCATTTTATATGATCAGTAAAATTTATGTTTGGAATAATTTTGAGTTTCAGTGTCAGCAACACTACTTGATTATCTCATCTCTTTATCTCATTAGCTGCACCGCTTATTCTCAGTAGGGTTGCGGGGGTGCTGGAGCCCATCCCAGCAATCATCGGGCAGTGGGCAGGGGACACCCTGAACTGGTTGCCAGCCAATCGCAGGGCACACAGGGACAGACAACTCATACTTGATTATAAAGAAAGCAAAATTGGAGCTGTCAGGTTAGGCCAAAGTATCAACAAGGAAGAAAGAAAATTCAGAACACTGGCTCTTTTCATGTGAGGGTAATGTCTGTCATTGGGTTAATGGCCTTCTGGTTGTGGGGAAGCTCATAGACAAAATTTATTGTTTTACTTCATCCTTAGACTATTAACCTGAAGCCTGAAAGGCTCCACAGGTAGCACATTTCTGAGCAGTTCTAGACTAAACTGCCCCCTTAGCAAACACACACGAAATTTTTTGGACCATGGTCAACTCAAATGCCCAAACACACAAACAAGTTAAGCACCTCGGCACCCAAGTTGGTCATGCTTTCGTCCCTGCAGATGAAACTGGACACGAGAAAGCGGCCATGTCGCTCGGATCAGGGTGACACAACATACTCTTCTGTTCAACTGCATGGCCCGGCAGCTTTCACTGGTTTACCCCTGCCGCATCGTACAGGTGCCCTGCCCATCCCTTAGAACGCGTCCAAACATCCCACTATCCTTTCACAACACCCATCCACTCATTCCTATCACCAACAAGAGCTCTAGCTTCCACTAGATTTAGACCTCTTTCCTGCAGTGCCCTCACTACACCATCCACCCACCTCAATCGCAGCCTTCCTCTTGGTTTCCTTCTAATCTATTGAAAAAGAAGTATAACATGTTACATGCGGACCCTGACTTCAAATAGTTTCCCAACCCTGGAGTAGAACATGGAATGAGTACTAATAGGTATGAAAATTAGCAAGTAGAAGGGGTTCCAAATGTAATTTTTCTTAGGGCCCCATGAAGGCTTGGGCCGGTCCTGACTCCCACATTTCGTGATGCTGATTACAGCAAGGCCAATCAACTCATAAACGATTTGACAAGACGCAGTCATATGTTGTTAGATCATACAAAAATGCGTTGCGGCGCACATTTATTCGTATTATTAGTCAAGTAAAGTCATGTTTACTTGTATAGCCCTTAATCACTAGGAATATTAATAGTATTAAGTGTTATTAGCAGTATTAAGTGTTATTATCATACCTGTCAACCTGTACATTTTTGCCTTTCAAAGTATGTTTATTATGCATTTTAAGACGTGTATGACTTACAAGAAAATCTGTACGGACAAACGCAAATTTGTCAATTATGGGTAACATCCGGTAAACACCGACTATCACGAAACGGCAAATCAATCAAGTCAAACGAGTTCGCTGCGGAAGCCTCTAGCTCGGTATCGTTTTTTTGTTGCAAACGGGGCGAGCGGTTTGATGCTACTGTGCGCATGCGTCTGCCGCCTGGGGATTTCCCATCATGCATCATTCCGAAAAAAATAGAAATAAATGGTGTTGGATTATTTTGTATTTCGTACGGGAAATTATGATAGTTTGTACGGGCATGGAGCCGGGGAGGTTGACAGGTATGTAATATTATCATCCCCTGATCTGGAACCAACATGAGGGCAAGGAAAAACTCAAATACCTCAACATGAGGAAAATGAAGAAACCTTGAGAAAGGACCGCACATGTGGCATCCCCCTTCCAGGATTACCAGACAGCAAACGATGTTGCGATCACAAATAATACAGAGATATTGTTCACGAAAAGTATAGGTTATTCATATGCTATAGAGTAGAAGTGAGTTTTAAGCTTAGATTTAAACATTTCCACTGAGGTTGCAGATCGGATCTCAGGGGGAAGATAATTCCACAGCACAGGTGCCCCAATGGCGAACGCTCTCGAACCAGCGGAACACTTCTTGGCTCTTGGGATCACCAGAAGACCGGCACTCTCAGAGCGAAGGCTTCGGACCGGAACATAGGGGGAAATCAGATCTGAAAGATATGAGGGATCAAGTCCATGTATGATTTTGTATAATACTAAGAGAACCTTGAAATCACATCTTAGGCTAACAGGGAGCCAATGCAGATTGGCCAAAATCGGCGTGATGTGATCGGACTTTTTTGTTCTAGTTAAAAGCCTCGCTGCTGCATTTTGTACCAGCTGAAGACTCTTGATTCTGGACTTCTGGAGACCGGAAAGTAGTGCATTACAGTAATCGAGACGGGAGGTAACAAACGCGTGAATTATAATCTCCGCACCCGTCTGAGACAGTATAGGACGAATTTTAGCAATGTTGCGAAGATGGAAGAAAGCGATTCTAGTCATTTTCTTCACATGTGTTTGAAAGGACAGAAAGAGGTCAAAATTGACTCCTAAATTTGTAACTGAGTCACTCTGTGTGATGTGACATTTTACTCTTTATTTTAAGTTCTCGTGCCGCCCCCTATGTGCCCGTGCGTAAAACCGCCACTGCTCCTGAGTCCTGATCTGGAAACAAGAGGTCAGCGTAGCCGTGCACCCTTCACCTTTCCACCTTCCAGCTGGCAGACTTTGCTCTCCCAAATAAAGCCTATCACGTGAAAAAGAACTGATAGGCGGGGCCACACAAGCCTCAACCAATCACCGCGTTTGTGTTTGTTTTCCATTCAACGATAAACAGTAGACTTCAACCGCGAATCTCCTCCAGTCACGCATTGGCGATCGCTGGGTATGACGGCGCTCTTTCCTGCTACAAACTACCATAAACGCAAGACGCTCGCCACAAATGCACAATGAAGAATTCTACCGCTCGTAAAGCTGAAGATGCACGTGTGCCGCGCTGACATTGACATCGATTTTTGTCCCCCGGAAGAAGAGTGCTAGCATTTCAAGCTAGCGTGGCATCTAGCTAGCCATCAAGGGTAGCCGATTGCATGCCGTCGTTTCTGCAATATCAAAACAGCCCTGCTCAATAGTTTGTCACCAGGGCTGATACCGGCGCGGTCTTTTCAACCTGCCTCCGTTTGTCTCCCGCGTGGCTGCCCGTTGACGTTTCCCGAATATGAGATACGATGAGTCAAAGAGATACCCTAGTTCATCTATTTGCAGGAGGGTGAGTAATAATCAAATGTCTTGCCATCTCACACAGTAACAGAATGCTAGGACTTGACTGCTTAACCTCGCGCATCCCCCAAACAGTTTCATGTGATTCACTCACTTCCCTGCCATGCTTTTACATCACCCAACGCATTGAAGGGCAAAGCGTTGCGTTTCAATGACATTTTAATGGTTGTGTGAAACGTAGGCTTAAACGGGCGCTCCCTGAATGTTACGTGAAATATCCTCATATATCCGTGGCACGTTGTTTGGGTATGCGCCTGATGTAACATGCATCGTCATGCAATTTTGTTGCAAACTGACAAATAGACTGTTATTGAAGCAGTGCAAATGTTCCTAATATAAAAAAAGAACTGTGAACAGATCATTGTTAATAAAGTTACTTTCTCTGAATCTTATCCCCTTATAGCATTAATTGATCCCTGCCAAATACTTTGTTGATAAATCTTCTCTTATGTCTTGGCGTTGAAAATGACCCCATGACCAAAGATACGGTAACTTTCTCTCTCGATTATGGTATAACCTAACATAGTAATCTGTATTTTAACTTTTGTGATGAGATAGTCTGCTCTGAAGACAAGCCGGACCGTATTACTAAAATAAAATACACATTTTATTCTATAAGTTCCATGTTGTAAAGTAAAAGTCTCCCTTTGTTAGCCAGTTAAATAGGTCAAGCAACTTCACACACTGATTTAAATATTTAAATGATCAAACATTTGAATTTTATTTCACATCGATAAATGCACAACATGTGTACCAGCAACACCTTTTCTGAATATAATCTAATTGTTACATGTTTGCATAGACAATTAGTAATGGTGATTCCAATCTTTTCGGTGTACTTGACATTTCAAATTCAATTTTAGAATGTATCTATTACACTTAGATTTATTTCTAAATTTCCATATTCCATTGGCAAAGGAATACCTTATTCAGGTAGTATTTTCCTTGTTTAATTGTGTTTTTACTTAATGACAGAATAAGAACATTGTGTAAAATGGTGGATTTTACTCACTGTGAGATGTTTTTCCAACCAAAATAAAACATAATCCTTAAACTGGGCAACATTCAGTCATAGCAAGCAGGTCTGATATTTTTAAGTTGACATTTTCCTGGTTCACCACAAAAAAAATATATAAAAGATAATAAAATAAGCAAAGTGGTCATATGCAAAATAGGCTAAGTGAAGTGTTTAGGGAACTTGGCTGAAAAAGAAAACGTCATCGGTGGTATATAACTTCAATAAGGTTGGGAAGCAAGGAACTTGTAAATGAAGAGAACCTGCATACCACATTACAGGTGTGTATAGCAAATACAATTTCAACAACAAGCTAAACACCTCTGCGATTGTTTGCACTAAATCTCTTTCATTAACACTTGTCATTATTGTCAAGACACACAAAACATTCAGATGGTTTTGTCGGGCCAGCCAATGGGATACAGATAACTGAAATTGTTCTATATACTGGTAAAAGTATGGTTGTAATGTGTTTTATGTATGGCTTGTAAACAGGTTTTACCCTTGACCTTTGCCCACAGCAGATATAGGTTGTATGTAGTCACGATGAAAATGTTGTATTTGTATTGCTTAATCAATAATTGTATTGAGTAATCACATAAGAATGTTTTTTTTGTATTAACATGTATTGCTGTATTTTCTGACCACTGTTTATTGCTGATAGTGGGAAAAGTACAGACAAAACAACACTTGGGCATTTACATGAGAGGAAGTGATGTGCTATAGTGTAGTTTTTTTTTTAAATGTTTGTATTAGATTCTTGTGTTTTTAATACTACTCTAAGTATTTAAAACTAATGTACTTGACCTTATTTTTATATCTTCTGCTATTTATTTACGGTGATTGTCACTGATGAAACCTGACAGTTTTTACTTTTCAGAGTTAAACTGTTTCTCAAAAAATGAAAGTAAAGATGTATCTCTGTTGTAAATCCCGCACAGCACACCTCACAAAGTTACCTGAAGTTCAACTTAATGTGTTCATTTACAATTTCAATACTTTTTTCCATTTTCATATGGATTTTTTTATCAGATGTGGTGGCACGGTAGGAGCCATATTGACTTGCCCACTGGAAGTTGTGAAAACACGTCTGCAGTCGTCATCTATCAGTCTCTATGTTTCTGAGGTTCATCTGAGTACTGTCAATGGGGCTAGTGTGGCCAGGATGTCCCCACCAGGACCGCTTCACTGCCTCAAGTGAGTCTTTATTATTGCATTTATTCCATTGCACAATCCATCTTGCATCAATTAGTTGTGTCATTATAATATACATCATGCATGCACTGAATTTCCTTGCATCACGAGAGCTTGTGTTCAAGTGGTCCTAAGACAAAATCTTCCTTGTTCATTCCGAGAAGACCATTGCCACTTCTTTAAATATTAAAAATGGTGTGTTGACTCATTGGTTGTCTAAAATTTTAAATACTTTATAGCATTTGATAACAGGATACTTTTTTCTTCTAATATGACTTTGTGACATTGAAAAATATACTGTACAGAGTCCAATAATAACCCCGCTTGTTATTTGGTTATTTTATTCATGAGGATTTAAAGTATGGTTATGAATATTTACTGTTCACTTTTTTTTTTTTTTATAGCCCATTTATTTTATTTTTATTTGCCCTTTCTTAGGTTAATACTGGAGAAGGAAGGACCCCGCTCACTCTTTAGAGGCTTGGGACCAAACTTGGTAGGGGTGGCACCTTCCCGGTGAGTGGATAAAGTATTCTCACAGTAGCAACTTCTTGTGGAAATCTTTAAGCATTGTACATTCGATCTCATTACAATTCAGTTGGACAATACAGTGCTTACGCAGACAAATAATAGTTCTTTCATTTCATTATCTCGTGTGCACTTTAGCTGCTGGAGGCCGAATTTAAAAAAACAAATCTTAAAAAAAAACGTTACGATTTTTTTTCAAGAATATCTTTTTTAAAATGGTAGAAAATACTGACTTACTTACAAACTTACC